>NC_056705.1:4075904-4155904 GCF_018831695.1 Puntigrus tetrazona
ATGCAAGACTGCGACGGCAAGATTTGTGCACACCTCTCTCCCTCACACATGAAACAGCTGGGACATCTGGAAACCACAGTATGTATTTTCAGCTGAGAGGAGTGCTCGGGTCTGTGCATCCGGTGCAGATGAGCAACGCTGTGGTTAGAAGAGCGGCGTAGTAGCATTTCTGTTTTATTGTCTTCCCCAGGTTCAGCGCTGAAGAACTATAAAAGCTAGGAGTGTGTGTGCGCTAGAGAAAACCGCTTGTAAACAAGTAGCGTTAAAAGCATGTGGGTAGCCAAGAGATGACTCAGCTTAAAATGATTCAACGCCGAATCCAGTGAAACCTCGATCATCAACATTTCCCAAAACCACAACACAGATTTTTTGCCCTAACAAAAGAACAAACAAGCGCTATGAATAGAACCGTGTAGGTGTCTGGGGTCAGAGGGAATGTTGACTGTCCAAGTAAAACTAAAGTGTTTAGTGAATAACAGGATAAACATTTTAAAGAGCTTTTTTGGCAGTAATTAGGACCGACTGTAAGACATTCATTCAAAAAACAGAATTATGACTAAGACTCAATTATGAAGTTACAGACGGAAAAGAATTTTATATTTAGAAACGCCTTTCTTTAGCACCCACATATACACACTAACGCTCATATCAAGTGACTGAATTAAACACAATTCACTTAATTCAAGTCAACATGAAATCAAAAAGACATATTTACTGCAATGCTTCTTCGTGGAGCCAGCGGACATAAAATTACTCTCTGTAAACACGTTTTTCTTGTATACACATTTTTATAATAATAAGTAGTTAAGTTGCTACATGTACTGTTTTGTATATGCATTTTTTTATATATCGTGGGGTTATTAAAGTAAACTAACATCTATTAAACCACATTTTGGTTAGGGTAATGGTACAAATATTCCTACAGAAAACTTTTTTAGCTTTTCTGGCCTGATTAAGACCATTATTCATTCTGATCAACAGTGACAAATTATTACTCTTAACTTATGTCCATTGTTTGATAGCTGTATATTGCCTCTAAGTTATGATCATCCTTTTTCTCTTTACCACTAGTTTTAACATGAAATAAACATAAATGAACATCTCAAGCCTCACATAATCACTAAATCAGTGTTTCAACCACAAGACAGCATGTAAACAAATGCATCTTCTAGAAGAGCATTTTGTGAAATATTAGAATATATACTAATTTTAGCTTACCTTACATGTTAGCGATGTCTAAATTATACTCAATGTGTGTTTAAATAAACTCAAGTATGAAACAGGTTGGCAGCTACTGTGTAAATGCATATATTTCAACACCAAACAGAAATGTTATAATTTAGAAATTCAGAAAATAAATAGAAATAAAAGTCATTCAATTTGGATTTTGTTGTTAATTGTAAACTTATAGTAATGTAAAAGGCTCACTATTTTTTTCCACCTTGCTGTACCAAAAAAACCCTGTCAAAATGACTAAAATTAAAAAAAGAAATGAAATGAGCAAATTTCTTTAAAAAAAAAAAAAAAAAAAGTAAATGGGTTGTTAAAGACAATTCACACATTGACATTATACTTGGAATACTAAATAAATCTGGCCTAGATCAGACCATTATCCATGTGTTGACGGAGAACGCCGCCCTATCCTTCTCTTTGTGGATATTTCTGTTCTGGTGTTGTACTTTAGATTTGAGTCCTCACATCTGCTTTCAGTTTTCTCTCTACTACGTCTCACTCTGCTGAAAATTCTCTCAGAGGTTCTCTCAGTGAAAAGAGAAGCATGTTCTCTTATGCCTCATAAACCTATAGGCCTCTATAGACCAGTCATGTTACGGTTGCCGTCAGTTCTTCTTAAAGTCTGAAATCTAAGCACCGGCTATGAAATAATTCAAGAAGGAAATAAAGATTTAATATCAAGATTTTGTGTGTGTTGTGTTACCTCTGTGCTAGTCTGGCTTTGGGTCTGATTCTGTGACTGGGCCTCACTCTCCCTGCCCTCGAATGTCCAATGAATCCATGCTGGACGCGAGGCAGAGTTGACGCTGACCTGGACGAGTGACCGATGGAACGCACTTCCTGGTCGCTGACCGTCCCGACCGATCCCGCGCGCGATGATGCGTGTTGGAAGGCGGGTGAGAGAGTCGCAGATGAATGCACGATGACTAACAAGACGACGAGGAAGATTCAGAAGTCTGCCTCGCCGCCTCGTCCATGCTCAGGGACGCCTTTTCTAGCTGAGCGGTGATGTCATCCAGGGAGAAGTTGGAGGCCAGGGGCCGTGACTGGCCGCTGCCGCCACGTACGGTGGAGGCGGGAGAAGCTCTGGTGCTGCTGCTGGTGCTTCCTCCGCTGCTGCCTCCGGTGTGTTTGGTGCCGGGCCGAGCGCCCGTGGGTCTCTGTCTAGATTTGCCATCTGAGGTCTTGCTCATGGGTTTGCCGATAGTGCTGAGCTCCTGTTCTATTGAACACAGGTCGGCCATGAGGGCATCAAGGTCAACCGTCTCACCTTGGTTAATAGCTTCTACATGAAGAGAGGACAATGTTAATTCATGCAATAAATTCAAGTACGCTACAGTGCAAAGTTTTGTGTTAATTGACACTTTAATTCAGCAAAGATGCATTAAAGCGCCCCCATTATGGATTTTGTAACAGTGAATGAAAACATCCTGCAAAGTTTGAAATCTGAAAGTGCACCGTATATAAAGTTACTGCCTCAAAGAAAAATGCTAATTCATTCTTTGCCACTAGGTGCTGCGTTGAAAGCTCACAAACACTGCTTTAAATGAAATCGACCAGCCACCGAAGGGGTTTGGGAAGATTATTATTTGTAAAAGGAAAATTATAGGAAAATGTAAGTGTTTTTTGACCTTGCATGCATTTCAACCCGTTGTTGGGTACTCCCAAAACCAAAATACAAACCTTTCATTAACCATAATAGGGACACTTTAAATGGATGAAAAGTGATAGTATTTGTTTTTAAAATGATTTCAAATAAATTTCCACAATGAGAATTAGGAATTCACAGGATTTCTGAAGGACTGCGTGACACTGAAGACTGGAGTAACGGGCATTGAAAATGTAGCTTGCATGACAGGTATAACACAGCAATTTTAAAACATTACAGAGATAACTATTTTAAATTTGAATAGACTTAAGGTACCTTTGGACAGCATAAAAAAGACCTGAAACTTTCAACTGCAGTGTTTGTGCACAGCAAACTATTATGAAGCATTCTGCTGTTAAGGCTGGGGGTTTAATGATAATCCACCAAAATCAGAGCATGCCGCAACACCATCATATCAGCTGCATGAAGGCGTTTGAGTGGGATTTTGAGTGATAAATAGAATGCTGACTAATCAGAAGTGGTGTGCGGTCTCAGAATTCAATAGTCTAACCAAGTTGATGTTGTACATAGAGAAACGGCAGGAGAAATTGGCAAGGATTGTTTCCTGTCTGAGAGGAGCTTTCTGCACTTTCTCAGGACGCCCATCATCCAAACTCTACATTACAGAGAGATCAGGCAAGACAAATCAAAACATAATTATCAACAACACATGCAATACAATAAAAATTTCAATTTCTAAATTAGGTCTGTCAGTCTATCAGAAAATACTACATATTGGCTCAAAATAATTTTCTGTGGTCATGACAGCTGATATTAAATGTTATACCATTTTGACAAATTAAATAACACATTTAAAAGAAATAATCATGATTTTGAATGCTAATTTAGGCAATTACATTATAATGTACAAAAATGCATATATTAATGACACTAGGTCAGTAGCATGTACAATTAAATAGAAAATACTGACCTATACTGATACTAAAAAATTAAATGTACCGATCAACATACTGTACAACTGATTAAAATGTTAGAAATTCTAAAACAATATCAATATTTTCTTAGTATATTCCCTAAAGGTTAGATAATACGTCATATTCAAGATTATCCAAATTCAGTGAGTGACTTGGAGCGCAAGACAAACCTGTGTGAGTTTGTCTAGTTCTCCCAACCAGGCACCTCAAACATCTTGTCCAGATCCTGGTCCTCCTTATCGCTGTCTTCTTCCAGCAGCATGGTCCAACTCATCATCAGACACCTGCTCCATATCTGCTGTAACACACACACACACACACAAACCACCTCAGTACATCATACAGTCAACAACAGACGTGTTGAATGTCTAAACACACAGAACATCACAGATATTACAGCCTGCTGACAAAGAACCAACATTTCAAGAATGACTTGTCTGGCTTTGATGCATTAGGTGTTGATTTGTTTGAAGGATTTGATGCACATCACAGGTTGTCACGGTGATTGATTTCAACATTTTGTAACCTCGTATACACCATTAAATTAACTCCTCTGTATCTCAAATCATCATGGACACTCCTTGAATCTTTTTATTAAATGAGCTATGGCACCTTCTAATCTGCATTTGACACCGCGATCCCAAAGGACAACATCTGTCAGTCTGGCATATTTTGCAAGAAATACAAAAAAACATTTTTTCCCATTACCTTCATGCATTCTCTGACAGACACCTCTGAGTGTTCATCTCTGTGTAAAATAAGTCATTATTTCAAGGTTGCCTTCTGAGAGGGGTGTGATGTGGTTGTTATGGTAACTCTCAACTCTGTCTGAAAGACTGGGCATAATTAAGTATAGCAACCTTCTCTAGATCTCCCACTATCAGTTTTCACCCTCATCATTACCATGGTAAACCACTTTGCATCTTCCACTGTGTTTGGCTGGGATTAAAACAACTGTTCATTACCTCACTCAATGCATCGACATTAATCAAAGCACTTGCAGGTTGTAGAAGCATCACATTTAATAACTCAAATGATCTGTGTGCTCGATGCAGTGTGTAACTTCCAATATTAATGTTTCGATGCGATGTAATCAGATTTACCCCAGATGAGAACATTGTAATCTGCACATGTTGGGCGTGTTAGCAATGACCTCATTAGAATGGAGGATTTGAGGGTGTATGAGGCGGGCTCCTCTCGTGGACAGTGATGCAGCTGCGCTCGGTCTCCAGCAAAACGCTTGAGTCTGGCATGCACAGTAAGCATGTATTAGGCTTTACGTGCTGAGTCAGGGTTGGAGTGAATGAAAAAAACGAACTTTGGTGAACAACTACAAGATGAGTCACACCATGCACAGAGACATATTAAACGAACAGGCAGGTGGGAAGATACACGGCCCAGCGGTGCGCGTCGCAACACAACGGATTCTCCAAAACAAAACAGAACCAAGCTTTCACAACACAACAACAGTAGCACAGCATCATGGGAAACCAGCCACAACGATTGAATTCCTGTGCGCTGTGTTAAGGTGATTTCATTGTGTTGGGCGTATGCACTACTGGGCCACCGTAAAAGTTTGTGGCCTTTTGACCTAAACCGACTCATATCCTCAACTCTCTTTTCACGGTCCATCCTTTTTGCTACTTTGCTACTTTCTCGCTTGGGGCCCAGAGAAGCAGAGACGCCTTTGAAATCCTGAACTCACCTCAACTCCCTAAAGACACGCTTCCTCGTTGATCCAACAAGGGTGTGTTTGTACGCTAATGTAGCAGATGCAATGTTTTCTAACATTTACTTGGAAATATTTTGATCAGAAATCAGAATCACATATTCCAGGAAGACAAGGCACAAAGTACAGCAATCGGGGATAAGACTTTTTAAATGTTTTTGGAAGAAGTCTCTCTGCTTACTAAGTCTAGTTTATTTCATCAAAAGCACAGTAAATAACTGGCTTAAATGATAAAATCTATTTGATGCAAAGCAAAGCTGCTATCACTTCACACTTCAGTGTCATACGATTCTTCAGGAAATCATGCTAATATTGTATCTAAAATACAATCTTTATTATCGATGTAGAAAACAGTTGCTTCATATTTCTTTCTAAATTCTTTCAAAATTAACAAAGTCATTTAAAATGATAAATTATTTTGTAACATGTATGAATGCATTCACTTTTGATCAATATAATGCATCCTAAAGCAGCTCTTTAAATTTCTATTCAAAAAAATAGCTGAACTGTAATGCATTTCTAACAGCTAATTAAATATTATGGGTAGTTACGGTGTAGAGCTCTATAAAAAGACCACGTGATTAGTTTTTCCAGATGTTTTTGAAATTAGCTTAACTACATAAATACCGCATGTAAACCCCATGTACTGTACATCACTGTGAGAGTCCCTTCAGAATCTGTGTTTGAGTTAGAGAGCCCTGGTGCTCTGTTGTTTTACAATACAGCCCTGCTGTCATCCACTCATCCACGGATCGCAGGTTACCGGGCAACATTACTGTTATAAAATGGTTTCGGACCCAGGAGTGAGCTGCATCTTCCAGGGTTTGCATATGCATATTCCAGTGACAACATACAATCAGAGGCTGTGTTCAGTTCAACAAGCTGCTTAATTCAGTAGATCGAGCCTTGCAAATATATCATTTCTTAACCTCGCGGTTCGCCTTCTCTGCTTTCATCAGCAGGATGCTAATGACGCCTTCAGTCACTCTACTGCAAACGGACACGGCGTTCTGCATAATCAGTCGAGCACAAAGAGGGTAAATAAAAAGAGTAGAGAGGAGAGTATGGGACGAAATTATGGAACAGCAGAAATGAAAAATAGGTGAAGATAGAGAACGAGAGCAGAGGGAAATTTAGAGAGGGTGTGTTATCTTGGCACCCTGTTGCTTAACAGCTGCTGCTTTAGACTAAGCTCTGCTAAACTCTCTCTCTCCCACACACACACACACACACACACACACACACTAAACAAATAAACTAAACTAGTACTGTTTACCTAACACAGAACGTAATTACATTGTAATATACACAGCAAAAAAAGCATTATTACCATTTAAAATGTTTTTTAATGGTTTAAGAATATTTTGCATTAATAATAATAATAAATGAATTCATTAACAAATGCAAATCATTGAAGAAGCTCTTTGAATAGTAATGCTCTAAAGGAATATGTTCATAATAATTGTGAAAATATATTTCAAGCATTCAATCAGTGGATTGTTGTGCTTGTAGCATTTCAAACCTGTTCATAAGGTGACTCATTAGTAAGAGCTGAGTGAGAAATGGTAGAAAGAGAAAAGGAGAGGAGAAGGAACAGAGGGAAAGACAGAAATGTCCAGGATGTACAGAATTCTTCATTTCCCCGGGCGAGCTGTTCTGTCAAGGCTCTCCCACCACCCTCCAGCAGCTGTTCTCTGCTCACACTCACACACACACACACACACACACACACACACACGCACACTCCTATGAGGCTAAATATGACATCATGGCTGGCCGAGGAGGGGACAGGAAAGAAGAGGGGGTGAGCAGGCTACCACCCTTTCCATGTGCACAGTCTCACTCTTTCAAACACACACAGAACACACTACAGCTGCCACTCTTACCTCCCTGACCTCTTGCTCGAACACACACACACAAGTGTGCTCGGCCACAAATAAACACACACACACACACACACACACACAGACAAATGGCCATGTGTGCTAACGTTATTATTCATCCCTACCCAAACACATGACATATGGCAAAACACACACAACCCAGGATCTGAGTGCTACTCAAATCTAATAAATCACTTTCCAGCAGATGCCAACTTTTAAATTAGCACTTCAGCGTATAAAGGAGAGATGTTCGTGTGTGTCCTCTCCAGTGGTCTTGAGTAGCACTGATAATACAACAGCAACGCAGACTAATGTCAGGACAAACAGAATTCACACGTCTTATTTATCCCAAATATACAAAATAAACAACTAATCAATATATATATGTATAAAACTTTTACTTTTAAGTTTGAAACTTTTCACTGGATTTTAATACACTAACTCTGGTCCCTATAAAAAGACTTATATTGCAATGACACTTTCCATTCCATTCCTTTTCTTCGTTTCTCAACAGATTCTGTAGAAACCAAGGTAGCTTTTACTGAAACTTCCTTTTTCACAAGCAGCAGTAAAAGTCGCTTTTACACAACACTCCTGTAAATGCTTTACGAACAGATCAGTCATTTGTGACCAAAAAAGCGTACCTATGACTCTCTCTGATCACGCCATATCGAGACATTTAAAGAATATGTTACTGTACTGCCTGCCCTACACATGTCTGATTGTAATCTGCACGGGAGAAATGACTGGATGTTTCACTAGTAGGTTTAGATTTGGGTGGGTAGAGCAGTGGGCGTTTTTAAGCTCTGCTTTCTTCAGGTTCACTTGTCATGTTGCTATGTTAAACTGGATCTTTGAAGACGTGAGGTGAAAAAACGCATGAATTGAGAGGCATGAGAACTCATCCATGACAAGTGTTAACACTACTCATCCCTTCTAGCTCCTATTATTAGGGATGTAACAATTAGCAGTTTTGTAACTCTCTATACAATACAATTCACAACACTGATTTCACTTGATGCATTATTTATTGGACAAAAAGGTTCAAGAATTTTTGTTGTGAAATTAAAATGTCAAGTAACTTTTTAATGTATAATTTAAAAAAACAGGTTGATCTGGATTTAATTTTGAGAAACTATTCAAATGTAAAACAGACTGCACAAAAACAGCAGACAGGCTGAATGAAAACACAAATTCACTTTCAAATGGAACAGCTCGAGAATTATGTACATGCGTGTGTATAGAATTAATAATTATTAACTTGCAGTGAGAAATGAAGATCTGGAAGCTGAAGACACTTTGATTTCCATCAGCACACAGTGTAAAAGCACAGCTGAACGTGGTTCACACCCTAGACAGAAATAACATGGTATCATGTGTGCTGAGCGATTGTCAGAAAATATCCTCAGTTAAAACATTAGATTACTGTATGTGCGTTATGGCAGGCGGTCTCTGAGGAAAAGTGGCATATGACAACATTCCTGTATAGTGCAGTAGGACGCAGATTAGCTCTAAGGAAGAGAGAGAGAGAGAGAGAGAGAGAGAGAGAGAGAAAATATGAAGCATCTTAGAAGCAGAGTGAAATAGAGGACAGTGAGAGAGGAGCATGCAACCTGAGGGACAAATCTCCCTTTATTTAGCACACAGTCACTCAAATGAGCACAGTTAAAAACCAGTATGCAAGACATTCATAAAAACATATTAAGAATGTTTACTCAGCTGATTCACCAGTTTTTTGCCAGTTCACTGTTTCTTCCTACACACACACACACACACACACACACACACACACACACACACACACACACACACCTTGAGCTGATGTATTTGCTGAATAACAGAATGACTCAGTAATTGCAGTGCATTCTAAAATAAGCGTAAAAACCCTGCAAAAACTCTTGAGGGCAATATATTTGAAAAAGTATATACTGGAATCACACGGCAGGAAGTGATATGAACTATCTGTTGACATTGTGCAGTATATGGATTTTACTAATGTCTCCTAAATTTTCATCTTTAAATCCCACTAAAATGATCAACATTTAAATTAATCATTTATTCAAATACAAAAATTCAGTAATGCAAAACATGTATGGTAAACAGAAGCTCAGGTGTGATTACTTCATATGAGAGAACCAATAAGGTTTGTTTTTGTGTGTCATGAACGACTAGCTGAGCTTTGGCTGCCCAGATTTGATGCGCACTGATCAATGTTTATATGACAGTGAAAGCCTATAAGACAATTTTATATATTTTGACATTGTATTTCCATCCTAATATCATTATAAAAGAATCCAACGTATCAATGCAATAGCTTTACACCACACTGGTTCCTTCACCTTGCATGTCTGTTATTCTGCAGTCTTATCTTTGGAAACTCTATTAATTTCACATTTTTACTTACTGCAGAATTGGCTCCTCATTGCTCCTTTCATCTCCGTTTTCATTATGTCTCTGTATTAAAGACGTTATCAAACCATTTTCTGCAAAGACTGAAAACAACTGGAGAGAGTACTTCTAAATATATCTGTAGTGCAGGCACAGAGTCGCTTTGTATCGAAATGAAAGTGAACACTGAGTCACTGAACAACTGATCAAAACAGCCTCAGCCAAATGTCGGCTACTACGAACCGCCAACTCAGAGAATAAGTTGACTGTTATTCTGTGGATGGATCCTCATACAGTGAGAACTATGAGTCCTGGAGGAAGGTGTGAACATGTTTCAGCATCCAGGAACAAGTCAAAGCCCTCTGAAGTACATCTGACTGCTGTCAGTCATTCTGCTGCATGTTGTGTGGCATTTCTAGGTTAAGTCTGTATAATACGCACAAAGGAGTTTTAGTCTACACAAACTCTTTCGAGCCCTATGAAAATAACGCATCACCTAATTTCTTTTTTTACAGAACAACAAGATTTTTGGAATTCTAGGAAACAGACAGATAGGGTTCGTACAGGCAGTATGAAAGAGAGGGAGAGATGGAGGTGGGGGTGGATTGTGAGAAACACTTGACATGCCGCCTTAAGACATTTTATTAGGGTGTGGATTGATTCTCACTCAGCACTTCACGCCATATCCTTTGGCTATCCAAATGGCACAAAAGCACACGCGCACACACACACGCACACGCACAGCCGGTTGCCGTGTGAAAGAGATCCTTTCATACACAAGTCCAAAGTTCGCCAGGAAAAGGTGTGTCGCTTTTCCGTGAGTCTGACCTTCACTCTGTCTGACACAGTGAGTCAAAATATTCAAGCAATAAGCAAGATCTTAAACACCAACTGTACTGATACAATCATAAGTTTGTTCCAGTGCTATAGAATCACCAAACTGAGCGTTATACAGATTCTAGGCTGTCATATTTGTGATTGAAAACACTTTGAGAGAGCCTTATGGGGAAATCATTTGTTGTCTGTTAGTCTACAGACATCCCAGCTGACTAAAAAAAAATGTTGTTACAACATCCCCTGAATTTCCATGAACATCTTTCCGTAGAGTTTTTTTACTCCACCCAAAAATGATATTTACTTATAATTTACTCACCCTCATGCCGTGCCAGATGTGTGTGTATATATATATTTATTTTGTAGCTTAACATCTGTATTTACCATGAACTGTTAATTTATATAAATTTATATAATTTAGAAAGAAGTTATATGGGTTTGTAAAAATAAAAGGGTCCAATAAGCAAAAGTGTCTAAAACGAGGGTTATTGGGGTAAAATTAGCAAAAATGAACTGGTTATATGATCCTAATACTCAGCTACCATGTAGGTCTGTATATATATCGATCTATATATTCATGCCCCATCTCTGGCCGGTAAAGCTGGATCTTTAAGTGTTGGATCTTTACAAGATATATATATATCTCACTCCAGCCCTACTCTCATGAGGCAACCAGCTCATTTGAAACAATTTTCCTCATCTTACATCACAGCTTTTGATGCAAGTCTTAAAACAGAAAGTCTGCATAATGAATGCTCTCTGTGCTGAGTTCAGAAACGCTACCAATTTTGATTGGTCTTTAAAACAGACATGGTATGTGATTTTTTCTCTTCAGTGAAAGAGTAAAAGTAGATTAAAATGGTTCCAGGAGCTGTATCCTCCAGATGTTCTACTCTGCTATTCTTCATTTGTATATATCTGCCACATCCTGGCTCAAACAAAACCAAAGGCACATGTATACAAATAGTGCTGACTGTCAGGTATCCCACTCTCTTTGTGTAAGTGTATGTGTAAGTGTCTAACATGTGTGTGTTTAGCTTCAGGGCAAGATGAGCAAAGCAGTCTCCTTTACTGCAGTTCCAGGGGACTTGTAATGTGAAGTCAAAAGATGGAACACTCCAAACATACTGCACCACGGCACTAAAAAGAAAAAAAGAAAACAGCCAAAACACGCCCGCAGAGTCTGATACAAAAAGAGGAATATTGAAATTGAAAATAAGCATTTTGTCAAAGCGGATGAAAAACCTGAAACATCACAAACCCCATGTGATGGCCCTAGCATGAGCTATTTATGAGTTCAGTCAGGATCTGCAGCTTTTCAAGCGTCACCAGAGACTTAAGCCACCGTTTTCATTGCTTCCATTAGACAGACAGTACTTCAGCATCAGGTCTCGCACCAGCTGGCTGCAGGACAGTTTTTTCCTGCAGGCCATCAGACCGTTGAACTCCTACATCATGTAACATTAGAACTAAAAACCGCCTCCCAACCCTTCTGCACTCATTAAAGTGGGGATCTATGACCTGTCATATTCCACGGCATAATTACTGCTTGTTTACTGCATCCCATCACGCACATTATGCCCACTAGTCTGTGCCTACTGCCACTCATGGGCGGCACCAAGGGTGGATTTTTGGGTCTTTGATCTGTAATAAAAGAACATTCATTTATTGGATGCAAGCTGAGCCTTTCACTATTTCAAATCCTCTAGCTATGTGCTCCATCCAGATGTAATAAAGCAAATATTTCATAGACATAACTGTGACAAAGTAGAACATACAGCTGCAAACCAGCAACTGCTTTCATCTCAGACTCCAATTAAACAGCACGCTAACTATAGACAAAATGCCCAATGAATCAATGCAGCTGTACTTTTTATATAATGTAGTTACACGACTACAGAAAGGTCTGAAGGGAAAAACTGCTCTTTTTTTTAAGGGCTTTCTGAAGTTTGAAGATAACTGTTAAAGGGGTCATTGAATGCATTGAGTTAATTTTTTACTGGGTAAACATTCACCCTTTTCGCTTTTTCTCTATAAATAACACCCCCTTAGTTAGTTAAAGCAAGCGATCTTGGATTATGGGCATCAATGAACCCGCTTTATGTTATGTATTGTTTCTCATTAAAAAAACTACATTGCTCTAAGTATTCCAATTCTCAAAGCAATAGTTCACACAACTTAATAAAAATTGTCATTAATTTCTCACGTCATGTCAATACATTTGGTCAAATCTGAAAGCAACAGGATCACCAATGCTCAAAGGCCAGAAAAGTAGTAAGAACTTTGTTCAAATGTCTAATGTGATGTCAGTGTTTCAACCATAATTTTATGAACTATGAGGAGACTTTCTGTGTGCAAGAAACCCCAAAACAAAACAAAACAAAAATAGCTGCTTAATTCAAGGATTTCCTTCTTTCTGGGTGAGTATCCACCATGCAGCGCATCTGGATTCTACATCAGAAAGATCTCTGATTTCAGCAAAATATCTTAATTTGTGTACTGAAGATGAATGAAGGACTTATAGGACTTATAGGACTTATTGAAATGACATTAAGTTGAGTAATTGATGACAGAATTTTTCTTTTTCATTGATATACTTTTCGCAAATTTTTTTTGTTCTTAGCTCATGAGAACAGCACACATGCTCTTGTTTTTGTATATGTGTATATACTGTGTTTTATGTGCATACTGCTCATATTTGTACACAAACAATACAGTTTCTGTATGTTAAGGAAGCAGGAAAAGAAAATGAATGTGATCAGTCAAAAATCTTCCATTTCTCTATTTTACACCTTCTACTGTTATGTGCTAACATTTGCCTATTTGACATAGTTCCTCTTTTGCACTTCATGTACAGTTGGACTGTGGCACTGGCCAGCTGCTAAGCTTGTGAGGGACTGTTGCGCATGTCAGGCCGACACACGGACATGACAAAAGTCTCAAACCCTTCTTGTCTCCAGCAGCTGGGAATGCTATGTCCTCCCCCCAAAAAAATAAATATGGTGCTGAGAACTGGGAGGCACACTGTCATACTCAACGTCGCTTCTAACCTTTGACTTCAAGCTGGCAGCTATTTGTTTGAGAGTGTGTTGAAAAGAAAGGTGCCCCATGCTCTGTACGTATGAAAGCTATGTTACATTTGTGACCAAGAGTAATCCCAAACACGTCAACCCAGTTTATCTGGACGCCAAAGGTGAGACAGCGAGTGTGAACCTGGATTTAACACAGCAAAGTCACCTGAGAGCCTTGTGTCACTGACTCTTATCATCTGAGCCTGACTACGCATACTTTAGGTTATTTTTCAAACTATTTTTAGTCTGAACTCTAAACTAGTGGCTGTGGACAGGGAATATGAAGTACATTTCCTGTTATCAGCAGATCGCTGAGAAGTTCACACACCACTGTGGCTTGCAAAAATAATTTTTGAGTATTGAGCAAAGCATTGCAGCAAATAATGATTTTTGTGCAAGCTATGATAGTTTGTGAAATTTTATGTCTTGTGACCTATGATCATTCAGGGTACAAAGGAGTATTTTGATCAATGAAAATAATGAATGGCCACAATACACTTTTCAATTGAAAGTGTTTTTGTTATTAAAATATCATAAATGATTAATTCAGAAATATCACCAGGTTTTGGGAAAACTGTCCCATGTGACAATTTACAGCATTTTTACCAAACTAATCTTGTTAAAATTAAAAAAATTGTTTTTTAAAGCGCACTGCCTATTTGGATCCAGTTTTAAGTGGGTCAAGACTTGAGTTCAGTCTTCAGAGAGGGTATGCTTACATTTTAGCAGCTGGAAAAATTAATCTTTACAGTAAATGCAAACATACATACACAAACACTCCACGCTGATTTAAAACTAAAACAAACAAACTAAAAACTAATTTCTAGAGGCATTCCAGTTCATTCACCATGTTAAACACTGAGCTGTCTCGATCCTCTAAGGCTTCAAATGGTTGCACTCATTCCTGGCATTATTCTCAGAAATCCAGCTGTGGTGTCAGAATGCTAAACCTTCACCCACTCTGTCTCCCAAATCTTCATCATTCTTTCCAACCTCACATCCTATCCTTTCTTCGTCTCAGACATTTCTGCACTTCCAATGGTTACTCTGAAAACACATGTATTGTACACAATGGACATCTTTGTCGAGACATTCTTCCTGTTAGCTTGGGGATAAAAAGGCGACAGAAATAAAAACCAGTCACCAAGCTTCCTGCAGACATTATCTTTCATGCAAATGTTTAACAAGACATTTCAGACGCTCGCAGAGCATTTTGTCTAGGACATTATTATTATTGTTTCTTCAATATATGATTAGTGCACATTATTTCTCTTATTGTGCATTCAAATATAAACCTATATCACAAGAAGGCACAGAAGCATTTGTCTGGATGTATAAAATGACCTACCTTTGGTATAGTGCTTTTTCCTCTTTCACTTGGTTCCAAAATGTCCAAATTGAAGTTAACTTGTGCCTGTAGAAGGACAGAGACAGGGGATATACGCTTGTGTGCTGTAAGATCAGAAAATGTAAACACCAGTGAAAATGAAAATTCAATCCCATACTTCCCAATGTCGTTTCCAAACTAAAAGCTGAAAGCTTTGTTTGTCTCTGGAACACAATTTAAGATATTTTAGAACCTTTGAAACCCCTCTAGATGAAAAGGCTTGTGGCTGTGTCAACTTCACCACACAGATAGGTCTTCTATGTTTATTTACGCTTGAATTGAACGAAAACTGGCTATCCGTGTGCCGTATCTGTACTCGTGTCCAGCAGACTGAACAGCACATTCCTCCAACTGTGCTTAATTACAACATTATTCATTTTATTTTCTTTTGTGTGCAAAAAGTATTTTGACACTTCATAAAGTTCAGCTTGAACTACAAATGTCAGAAGGACTATTCTTAATGTCTCTCATACTTTTCTGGGCCTTACGGTGTTCATTACTTAACAGTCAATGGGACGGTCACGAGCCTCTCGGTTTTCATCTAAAATATCCTAAATTGTGTTCTGAAAACAAACAAAGCTTTTTACGGGTTTGGAAGGACACAGGGATTAATGACAACATGTTTATTTTAGGTTGGAGTAACCCTTTAACTGAAACGATAAGGTTTAAAAGCAGGGGAAGACTAATGGACTGTACACAAAGTTTAGGTATATGTATTAACTTAGGACATAAAATTCACATGAATTTGAACGGTGATTGAATTTGACCTTTTATTTTATAAAATACTTACTCCGATGTCTTCAATGTGGCAAAAACAATCTGTTAGTCAAGATATGGGAACAAAGCAACTGGAGTTACTTATTTAAAAAAATTTCTAAATGAAAAATTTGTAATACAGTAAAAGTTAATTAAATGAATCCGATTACATAACTCAAGTTACTTGTAACGAGTTTCCCCCAAACGCTGTTTACTCCACACAAGGTATAAAGAAAAAGAGCTATTTTAATTAAAACCAACGGGCATTCAAACAAATATTCACCACACAGCATTGACTCCAACTCCTTTTTAAAGTGAATAACAAAAAGTGTGAGAACTCTATTTTAATCAAGAAGGTCACAACACACAATCTGTTATACGCCCTCAAAACCTTTGACACACACACACACACACACACCTCAGCTGATGAGAGACAAAGTAAAGCGTATGAAAAGGGGTGTGTGTCCCATTGAGTAAAGCAGATCGCAGCTGCACACTGAGGCACAACTGTGCCGAGCGTCTGTCCACATGGCAGCCTGAGACGCTGCGTGTGTGGCGCATGACAAAGCCGTGGCTCACCGACTTGTGGTGTTCTTGCAAACTCCCTTATTAGATCTTTCTTTAGACACTGGGGGTGTGACTCAAGCGTGTTAGACAAACCGAATAACACATTCTTCCAACTGTGCTGAAAAACAGTTTCCCGATTAAATACTGTCTTTAAAAAGTTGTTAAAATTAAGGAAGGTGTGGGAGTGTTTGGACAGTGAGTCAGTATTAAAAACAACCCTGATCCGTGACTTCAGTCACCATGGTAACAAAATCGGTAAGAAGAATCAGTGTCAGACACATGGGGAGGATGCTGCTTTATATCTGAATAAAACTCAATTGTGATGTGAACGATCACGAGTCACAAAATTTATTTAACACTTATGTACACCTACACAGTATGTACATTTCAACATGTTTTATCTTTTTAAAAAGAAGCACGGAAACCACAATTAGCACTTATTTTTAAAAGCCACAAACAAAAATCATGTTTCTGTAATGGATTTGGTTGAGTGAACTCTTATTGCTGTGCAGGTCCAGAGTATCCTGCTCTCAGGTGATAAATTAAACAAGTCAAAGTCATGTTCTTTGATAAGCAGACGCAATTTCAGCTGAACTAATTGTACTTTATTGCTACTTAGAGAACCTAACTACAGAACCCCAACCCTAACACATCAAAGAAGAGGTCAGTAAACGTCACCGGTTTGATCCTCGCAAAGAAGATGTATATTAGAATGACACCATTGTCACTATTGAGTTAGCATAATAACATATGATTTCCTCTTCATCTCTGTGAAGCCGATTTGACAAAAACTGTATCCGCATTTCCGGCAATGGACACAACACGACGGAAGACTACGCAGACACTTCCTGCTCTGAACAGGAAATGGGGAGTGAGGGGCAAAACAGTGGAGATGATGTCAGAGGAAAGCCCCAGTAGAGAGATTTTACCATGAACTGTCTATTGTTGCTGAGTGGACAGTCCGTATACAGCATATACGGTCAGCTTGAGACTGTGTCCCATGATGACTAACGGAGTCAAATTACCAGCGCAAACTAACCCAAAAATGCATTTCTTTCTTCTCTGTCCCAGATGCACAAGTTCTCAATTAAAGATGAAAAGAATGTGTTAGTCAAAGTTAATGCACAAACAATTTCTTCCATATGCGTTTGTTTCATAGATTTTGTGCATCAAAGCACATAGAGAACACAAACACAGAATTATAAGTAAAACTGACTAAAATAAATATAAAATATATATATATGTGTGTCACAGATGTTTTCACTGACAGTCTGCTGCTGCTTTCATGCAATGGTCATTCATGTTTGTATTAAATAGGGATGTGTTGCTCATGAATGATTTTATTCATTTGAAATGACTCCCTTATATGACTCAGAAGTAAAAAAAAGTTCTCTCTGAGAGCGGTTCATTCATTGTGTTTGTGATCATCACGCATATGCATCATCCTCTCATTCATCAAATCTTTTGCTCTTTGTACAGAGCGTCTTTTGACAAAAGCTTGAAAACTCAGATAAGACGACAGCTGAGGGTTAAACTAAGTATCAGTGGTTCTCTCCCAGATTTATTTGCTGGTGTTTTCTCATTTAGAATTTTAACAAAATTCATTGAAATGTTAGGTTATAGGTTATTTATTCATTTTGCTAAATGAGTTTGGTCGATTTACACGACAAATAAGTGAACAAGATACTAGTGCTAAACATATTTCAATTGAAAATATATACTACAAGTTTTAAAACCAAAGCAACATGAGAAATGGAGCTGAATGCTCAATGCTGACAGTTTGTCAGGTCCCATCAGCAGACCTTAAACTAAAGAGGAAACTAGACAGAAACTGGCACTAATACTGCATAATGGATTTTTGAGAGCCAAGAGTAAAAGAGTGAACATCACTCTTTTTCTGATGTTCTCCAGAGATGTCCTAATGCTAGCTTATTGATTAACTGGCCTCAACTAAACCACACACGCATACACACAGCAGAACAGATGACATGAATCAGCAGAAATGCCTGAATTGAAGAAAGCAAGACACAGAAGAACATACATATTTCATGAGTATAAATGTGCGTAGAACATTCCTACTATGAGCGCTATCAAGATTAGCACACACACACACACACAAAATAAACTGCACTTTAAATATTAATCAATAGAAGATTTCAGATGGTTGTGTAAACATTGTGAACCATCTGGTTTTAAAGGGGACAAATCAATGCGAATGATCAAAGTTAGCATGAAACAGCAAAAGATATTAGCATTGACTGGATGGCACTTATGCTGACAGAAATATCCGGGATACAATAGTTAAGAGTGGATCCAAATAATCATCCGTCCGTCCTTTAATGGGACACCACTGATATATGACAGAGATATTTATAACAAGACCAAAGGCCGAGTACCAGTTAAAGCTATGGAGCAGGCTCACTTTCTCTAATGGATATTACATAAATATGTGGCCTGATTTTTGCTCTCTTTTAGGTTTGCACTATGATCTGGATTTAATCAGTACTCTACAAATTCTCAATATTCTGTCAAAGACGCATTGATAAACTCTACAGCCACAAAGAGATGTGGCTAAAGCACCCTGTGGGAATTTCGTCAGATGTAGGGGTCTGATGAGGCTCCATTCCAGCTACGCAAAAAAACTAAGTTCTGAAATCTTCCATGCAATGACCATACAGTTTTGTGAACCTGTCAGAAAAGACTTGCTTTTGCTATAATTTTTCTTAAGTCTTTCCAGATTTTGCTTCTGGCTGCTGCCAGTCTATTAACACCTCTTTTCATTGATACGCGCACAACTTTGAGAAAATCCAGCTGGAAAATTGTGTGAGCCAAAGTTAAAGGTAAAGTAAACAGAGTGTAAACTAAGGATTGGTTGCATCCAACTAGATGATTAGTTTATTAAGATGACTGCAAGAACATGAACGAAAAACACTCCTAAGCAATGTGTTTAACTAGGTTCAGATGAACCCAAACTCAGCCTTTAAAAAATAATAATAATAATGCATGGCGATTTACCATAAAATCACCCCCATGCTGTCTAAAACCTTATACGTTTTCAAAACACAGAAAAATATATTTTAAAGGAATGTTAATTACACCAAAATTTTCAAGATACAAAAAAAGTAAGCCGCCTCTGTTAATGCTGAGTCCTCTTGTATGCTGTTGAAACTGCCACTTGTCAAAGACTGACCCTGAATCTGTGTGTGGGCCACAAAAACCCACTGTGCCAAACAGTGAGACTGACCTGAAACAGGCTTAAAGTTTCCTGTCTGGCACACGGAAGTGTAATTTGGAGCAGCCACACAATAAAACAGCCGTAGTGACCAAAAGATTAACAGGAGGGTGACTGGTGGTTTGGAATCTACCACGTGTGCATGTATGTCTGTGTGTGTGTGTGTGTGTGTGTGTGTGTGTGTGAGAGAGACACTGCACTGCACAATCACCCTTAACTGAATCCATGTAAGAGGCATAAACCTGCTTGTGCACAAAAATCCCCCAAAACCTTGACTCATAACCCATGTGAGTCGTTGTAAAATGACTAACATGCCAGTGGAGATCTGGCTGAACCTTTGGTGGCTAATTTTAGTGAAGGATAAAATCGGACCAATGTATCATAACTGCACCTTAAAACAATAGTCTCCAATAAATTAAAATGTCATTTACTCCCTCTCATGTCTTTTCAAATCCATAAAGGCCTTGACATACTTCAAACTTAAACGAAGAATGAACTGAAATGACCTAATTTCGAGAAGAAAACAGACCAAAACGAAGTTTGTTTTGGCAGTTTAAATCAGCTCACCAAAGAAAACTTTTTGGGAGTTTGTTTTGACTCCTAAACACCTTTAAAGTACCATTGGTCCAAGGCAATTTATGCAATCGTGTGTGTGTGTGTTAAAAAAACTCCACCCTTTTCTGATTCAGCCGAGGTCAGGCAAGGCAGCAACATCTCAAGCTTGTGTCGGCGACCGGAGTTGTGCAAAAAACAACATGGAGAAACATCAGATGCAGGTTTTCAAAAGCCATTAAAAAGAATGAAAGAAAAAGTAGCAAGCTTAATTGTTCTACTTCTTTCTGATATAAATTTAAAAGGTATACAACAAATACACCTTTGTTTTTAATCAAAGCGATATCGTGCGCTGTGAGTCATATTTATATCAATCTTCAGCCGCCCCCAGCAGCACGGGGGTGTGTCAGATCGATTAGAAACAGTATACCGTTGCTCAGCCTTTTCAAACTTCTTTTGCCCTCAAGCGAAGAAGAAAAGAGAACTTTGTTTGAAGTTTATCAGGACCTTAACCTTCAGTGATTTTGGCCAACAAATTTCTTTTAAAAATATTTTCTCATCATTTTTGTCCATCCATTAAAACTTTCAAGCTTCAAAAATGCGAAAATACACCATAGAAGTATATGAATAAAGCAGTTCAATCCAAGTGTTCTGAAGAGACATGATCAAAGTGATATGATCAAAAGAACAGACCTCAAGGTTCAAACTTGTGTACTGAAGATGACTCGAAATCTTTTGGCTTTAGAACGACATGCAAATGACAATTTTTCCTTTTTGTACTAAACCACAAATCATACGATTCCATAAAGCTGGATTTCTGAGCCAACATCTGACATATCCAATGCTACTCATAGATAGTCCTTTTGTAATATGTACATTCAGTTATTGTTTGTCTGACATCTTAAAGAGTAAATACCAAGTTAATACAATGCTATGACAAAAAGACATTTAAGATTAATACAATATACTTAACAGTTTAAATGTTAGTTCAATCTTGAAGTACCTTAGAGAGTGAGGTAAATGTGTAGTTGTAAATCAATCCTGTTTAATGCACTTTGTAAAGCAGCCATTTGTTTTGACATCCTTAGAGGGACCTTAAAAAGGTCAGACCCTCCCAAAAATCCACACTCTGTCATCCACACTCAAATCTGAATCTCTCGGATACAGCCTGTTTTCTAAACACATGCTATATCTAGTCCTACCCCAAAAATCAATAATAAATCAATGGAAACCTCAAATGGCAATACACTTAGGGTTGGACTTTAGGCGTAATTAGCTTCGGTCTAGACTAAATCTGGTCTTTATCTGGGGAAAACTATTTTATCTGAGGAAAACCATGAAACCAACGAGATTAGATGACTGGCGACTCTTCTGCCTTCATTGCAGGGACACTCAAAGCCTAGCCAGAAAAGTCAGTAAACAAAAAAGGACCTTCAACATGTTCGGAGAGCTCAAACATTATGAATGACCCTGGAGTGTTTATGCGCACGGCTGCAAGTTCACGCTCCTCATACTGACACAGAGGTAAAATGTATAATGTATAAAATAAATACCATATTTTTAAAAGAAGGTCTGAAATATGTGATATAATATTTTTAACTCATCTAGTTAGGCACAGCCGTTTCTTACAGTCACAGTCCCGCAGTATCACTAAGACTAAGGAATAAATAGACTGTCCTAGAAAGTTCCATCTGAAGGTGTGTGTGAAGATATTAATATCGGAGTTATAAAAAAAAAAGCATGTTCTTGTTTTGCTGAAATAAGAATTTGTAGAACAAACTTACATTTATTGCTAACTAATCAGTTGATAAAAACAATTCTTTAACAACTAAAAATGTTGTTAAAGTTACTTTGTAGACTACTGGTAGCATGATGAAGAGAGCGTTTCATTCTCTAAAATAATGTCTTTAAAGCCATATAAAGTAAAATGATCAGCCTGTACAACCAGACACTGCTAAATTATTATCATATCTTTCCCCAACGTACAGATTCATTGCTTTCAGATGGCAACTGCATTTCCAAAAGGATATGATGGAAACATACTGGAATTTGCAGAGGAAGAATAAGCAAAAATATTGCAAACATAAACAATTAAGCAGCAAATAAATAACTCGATGAGGGCTGACATTTCACACAGCGGTGACCGGATACGCTCGTTCCTTTCATTCATTCATTCACTCTCCGGGCAAAAGCTTGACCTTACGGCTTTTTAATAAATGAGATCATCCTGATGCTGGATTTCATGCATTCTTCTTTCCCTTCATCTAACGCTCTATTAATTTAAGTGCCTAATTAATTGAATTACATTTTCTTGTTTTAGATTTAATTCTCTCTTACTCTACTGTAAACGTACCGAATGAGAAAACTGAAGGAAGGGAAGAACACTGAATGATATGTTTTCCAGCTGGATGAAGTAGGGCTGTCGTCATGCTGAGATCACTAATGTCACGAGGGGTCAAACGTCATTGGGAAGGAAAGAATAAAGTTCAGAATCTGGGCAGTGAGCCACTTCATTTGTTCTTGCCAGACTAGCAAGTTTTGTAAAGATCTGTCTGATGTGTTGCAAACACTCCATGACCAATTTCACAGATTTTCTCCTGAAGTTCCTCCAGAATAGCTGGAAACGAGAAAGCCATCTCTAACAACTTTCCCCATCCATTCTGACATCTGCACAATTGCGTCCGCCTTAGTTATATAAAGTTACCAATGAAGCATGTCACCAAAACTTTTCCATATCATATGAGAAGCAGCATGACACCATTTTGCTCTTTTAGAAAATCACTGGAATGTGATGAGGTCAGCGTCTTTATCAATGTCTGGTCCAGAAGGAGAGTCAGTGTGTGGCTACATCTCATTAACGTTTGAATGTTCACAAAGGCTCAAATTCTGGGAGTGTTTCAATGAGTACGTGAGATTGCATGCACGGTTATAATAGTATGGGTTTTGGACAGTCTTCATCTGTCTGTCTAAATGTACATAACTGAATATAGCATAAGTGTACAACACTGTATGATTGTTAACATGTATAGATGCTGGACAAACCCAGAACAATCCCATTATGCAGATCCGTGTGAGTTTGACTTACAATGCATGTACATTCACCCGTGATTTCACTTTTTGTTTCAGGTTCAATCGTTTGTTAAACCTATGTATTCTGGACTGATTTCTGTTTAATTATACACTAAATTTATTAAATAAATAGTTCACCCAAAAGCGTTCATTCCGTCAGCATACCGCTCATGTCATTCCAAACTACTATACCTTTTTCTTCTCTGAAATATAGATATTTTTAGAAACTCTGCAAACTAAATGGTGTTGGTGAGCATTGACTTTGTAAAACACTCCGAGACATTTCTCAAAAAATCTTTAATTCAGTTCTAAAAAAGAAGAAAGTAAGTCATGCAGGTTTGATTTACATGAGAGTGAATAGATAATGACAAATTTTCATTTTTGGGGAACTATTCCTTTAATGAGGATGAATTTAATATGTAGCCTAATCTGCTCTGCACATAAATGTAATACATAAAGCCTGACTGAATCGGAATTTCTTCACAATTACGCTGTTAAATAAGCCTACTGTTCTCGGAAGCAATTTATTTTATAAGTGGATAGTAAAACGCAGTTTAAGCATGGTAAATTAGTTTTAAAAATAACAGACACGCACAACTCGCGGTTTCTTTTAAAAGCCACAGACTTCCAAAACATGCAAAAGAAAATATGCATTTCTTTGTTCAAATCTGTTTGGTAAATTAATCTCAGATCTATGTCGGAGTTAACTTTGGAAGCAAGTACTTGGGGCAATTTGAGAAAGCCGACTTTGAAGAGCTGGCTCTGAAGGTCTAAAGCGAAGGACCAAGCACACCTGATGATTGCAGCCAAGCTTTTCTACCAGCAGAGCGTTCGCTGGCCTCCAGGTGCTCCGCTGTGGATCCTCGTAGCTGCTGAGGACCTATCTGGTTTCACTTTCCCCCGGTGACTGTTTCACGGAGGGCTACAGTTCTCTTTGAAGATCTGCCCCCTTTTCTGAAGGGGAGCTTTGGTAAAATAACACCAACTAACATCTGAGTCCTTTGTGTGGCCCCGGCTCTTGAACAAAAAAAGCATTAATTTCGAATCCAACTCAAAGGTTTTTTTTTTGTTTGTTTTGTTCTTAAATTAAATCAAAGCAAAACCGGCTGAAGTCTAATAACCAAAATGTGTTTTTAAAATTGCAGCCACTAGAGAATGGAGATGATGCGCTGTACATAGAACTGCCCTATGCGAAGCTAATTTCTCTCCTGCAGATTTGGCATTAACCACGAAAGCATGTTTAGTCAAAGTGTTCACACACATAGACGACTTCGATATTTGTCTAGCTGTGATGCATTAGCGACAGCTGTTTTTCTCATCTAAACTGCTTTGTCCACACACTCGTGCAGAGGACCACAGATTCCCTTTCTCTGCACAAGGAACAGAGAAAAATGGGGAAACATGGACCAAACACTTATTTTCTTAAGGTCAGCGAATTACAGACTGCATCCCACCTTCTACCCATTAGCGATCAAGGATGTAGACAACATCCTCTGACAGTGAACAGCTAATGCACACTTAAAAAAAAAAAAAAAAGGACACAACTGAAGGGCACGGGCTCAGAAGGACAAGAGTGAAAAAGTGCCACAAGGACTTATTGTAGAAACTTCCTATAATTTAATCTCTCACTACATGGACTTTTATTTGGCAGGAGCACTTGGAAAGCACGGACACCCCTCAGTGGATCTTGTCAAATATACTTAAGCTGCAGTCAGTCATTTAGTCCTAGCAGGGAAAACAACAAATTAGATTTGCTTCACTCACCAATGCGGTTACAGCCAACTGTTTTGACACAGTTATGTGTACAAATAGACTGGTTATGCGTTATATATATTTTTAATGTTAATTTTAAAATATTTGTTACACATTTGTGCATAAGTGATTTGCGTAAAAGTAAAAAAAAAAAATATCTGTGATTAAAGATGTTTTGTATGAGGTTACCAAGTAATTTACAACTATAAAACAGAGGTGTGTCTGTGAACAATAACGCCTCAAAAGTAGCACTACAACCAAATAAGTTGTCTTGATGTTATTTCCCTGTTTCATAGCCCAAGGATGGTAAGGGACAATCCCTGTTTAACATATTCAGTGTGTCAGGAGTTAACAAGATTATTCTTCCGAGAATAAACACCAATTATATTTACACCCACTTTAACAGTAACACGGGCAACATAAACAGGTTTCAATGGCAAGTCGTGGAAATGGAGGAAGAATGACATTAAAACGTTATTTAAAAACACTTGGAAGAGGACATTAGGACCCGAGTGACTGTAGCAGGACAATGAACACAGTCTGGATACGATGGCCTAGAGCGCACGCGACACGCAAATAAAAGACGTTTAAAACACGCCGGAAATCTTTACATAGCCCGCATTTCTAGCCTCGCTGCCTCGATAAACCGCTTTCGTTCATTTATCAACCCCGTAGGGTCATCGAATCGAGACGTACGGTTTAAACCCCAGAAGTACGCGCTAGCCCACGGGCTCGACAGGGTGGAGACCAGCGAGCTGACAACGCCGTCTCGAGTCAGATTCATTTTAAAGCGCGCAGATGGACGCATAATTACAGTGCGAGAAAATAAAACAACTCCCTTCACCAACGTGGGGTGAAGGGGGCATCAAATGCACGGGCGTTATGAACACACCCAGGATTACGCAGACACACGGCGTTGAATGAAAACACGTGACGGACTTTTTATTCCCCGTTAAAGTGTTGTTGGTACATAAACGTAACGTGATGGAAATGAAATGTCACACTTAAGCACTAGACTAGACCGTGCGCACTAGCTGCTCGGCCACACACCCAGAACAGCCAGAGGCTTTTTTTTGACTCCACTGGAAGACAACGTTAAACCCAAACGAGCTTATTACAGTTCAACAAACTAACCACCACCTGGTCGCCAGATTCAGTTACTGATGATGCACGCGGGGACTGTCCCATTGTCAAATGACTAAGACAAATTCGACCCCTTTCTTTAACACGCTCCATGTCTTTTTTTGTCAGGCAAATTTCTCATAAGGACACACAATAACAGCACGCCATACAACTAAACCGGTTTCCTCAGGCAGTTTGGGGTCTTCCATCCCTTTCTAACGTAAACCCACTTTTACAACAGTTAAAGCCTGCGCGCGAGCATCGGACATAAGAAAGATGAGATAATAGTAGCCACTTACCCAGCGGCGAAGAGCTCTGCAATTCTTTTATGTAATGAAAACAGCCGATAATTATTTAGAAGAACGTTAAAGGCGGTTATCCACGTCCTGGTGATGAATAACGCGGTGTATGTACTAAAAGGCAAATTATTCATTTGCCCGATTCAATCCTCCTAGTCTTCTATTGACACATTTCGGTTTCCTCTCCCATTCTCTCTCCTCGGAGAACGGAGATTGCTGCGCGTTCCTCGCGTCAGTTTCCTGTCCTGCCCAGATTCAGCGCTCGACCAATCAGCCGGCCGCAAGGGAGGCGCGTGGAGCCCCCTCTCCACACGAGAACAACAGCAGGCCGCTGCCGGTGCGCGAGGACAACAGGCAGCACATGTGCGTGTATTATGGCACGGAACTATAGGCAGTCAGAATAATAAAAGTACAGTCTGCTTTACTCTTTGAAGTCATGTTGATTCGCTGGACCCGAGCTATGGGCTGATAATGGGCATGCGCGCCACATTTCTCGCTTTTTAAAGGAACATTTAGCAAAATGGAAAGTTGTACTGTTCGAAGGACTTTAGTTGATGATATACATTGGAAAAGAGCCTGGCTTTTACCTGTGGCTTTATAGCTAAAAAAATTGGATCTGATACATTTTTAATTTTGTCAATGTTGTACACTACTTTGTGTAAAAAAAAATAAAAATAAAAATAAAATAAATAAATAAATAAATATATATATATATATATATATATATATATATATATATATATATATATATATATATATATATATATATATATATATATATATTATAATACAAAATTGCAAATAGTGTCCCATATAAAAATTCAATTAAACTCACACCTGAAACAACTTTAACTTATTAAGATATTACAGAGAATAATTGAGAGAGAATTCATGCATTTAGATGCTTTCCTTGTGCGTGACAGTTTGAAATTGTGCTGAATGTCTCTGCGATGTTACATAATATGTGTATGAATATGTTTAACTCATATAACTTTTTCTCAAAGTGTTAAATGTATTTTAGTTAATTTCAATGAATAATTGTAGATTTTTTTTTCTTAGTCACATCATGTGGAAAAGCTTACAAACTCCAGAGTGAAATGTAAAAACAAAGTTAGCAAGTTTAGTTAGCAAGTTTGTTTGTAGAACAAAGCTGCACATTTGTGAGAAAGTGTAGTAACGTTCACCCCCCAGCGGACAAAACCATAACTGCAACAGTGCTTTGTTTATTAGAAAACGTCGCACGCTTTTCTATCGGTCTATTCTTTAGCGCTTTAACCATCTAAAGACTAAATTAAATAATATTATAGTTTTATTTTTATTGTTGTTGTTCTGTTTTTTTATTAAATATAGAATAGTTCATTGAACCATACGCAAAATCAAATAAAGAAAGAAAGTTTGCATATGTTTTATACTGAGCTTTTTTCTTATATTGTATGATACAATGAGAATAAGCTACTCAAGAGGGAAGAAATACCTCAGTTTTGTTCAGAAGTCCAAACTGAGCGGGCAAAATATGCAATTTCGTGCAGATGCTGATAGTTATATTATTAAATTATAAATCAATGAGATCTGTACAGCAGTATACCAGGCTATAGAAATCAGCTCTATATCTCCCAATAATGCCTTAGCAAGATGATATTTAAATGCTTAGTTTCATGAACAAAACTCTCTCATTTCAAAACATATAGTGCAATGATGATTGGAAGATGAACAATGAAACATTTCTTAAATCCTATCATATTTGATATTTTGTTTAACACAAATTATAAGAGGCTTTTTTAGTTTTAATCACATGGATCATTCAGAAAACGCATCAAATATAAAGCAAACACTAAGCTTTTAACAAGTAAATGACAATTGTTAATAAGAATAAAATATTAGTAAATATAAAACAAACAAAACTATATAAATAATAATAATATATATAATAACAATTATTTTAAAATGATCGTTAAGTGATTTTCCCTAATTAATTACATAAATCAGCTGATGTATTATGTATTGTCTGCATTATTATTATCCAAGTTGGTATTCTGATTTTTTTCAAGCATTTTTCCAAACCACATCAATCTTAACAACAATAATTAGGAACTGAATCATATATATATGATTATTGTCATTATTCAGATGTGCGTAACTATTAATCAGGTTTTCTTTTACAGATAAAATCTGAAAAAAAGAGATTTAACTCTTTAACTAAACAATTATTAAATGCATGGGAAATTCAGAACCAATGCAATATTAATACAGTACAGAAATTGCAAAGTTAAGACATGACCATTGAACAGAAACATGATTATTGGGTAAGCAGGGTCAGAAAAAAAGAGAAAAGAAATTAGTGGAGAAGAAAAGACACATGTAAAGTACAAAAGAATGAACAGTTAAGGTAAAGAATTGGGCGTTAAACCATCAGGAATATATATATATGTATATATAGACGGAGATACGTAGATAGATAGAGTATACAGTACACACGCAGTATATACTCACACACACACTTTCATGAATGGAAGGCTCTGTAAATGTTATCACATTTTGTGGTTCACGCAGGAAGTATGTTTAAGGGGGTGCTAGTGCATGTGGGGGTCTGAAACCAGTTCCAGTTTTAGGTTTAAATACAAAGGCAACCACAAAACCTCATCATTTGCATGTGTTCTCATCTCATGAATATTATAAGCAGAAACACGATTAATCAGAATCTTTCTTTCCATCAAGGAAAATGTAGAACGAACAGAGATCATCAGCAGCAACGTGGGCTGGAGATGGTTTCGGTATTATGTGAATCGGTTGCCATAGAGATCAGAAAGTGCACTGGTTCTGACGTGCATTCAGTTTTAGATTAAAAACAGGAAACAAGAAGACTAAATCAGCTTAAAGTCATTTTCCTGTCCTACACGTGTGTTAGAGAAAGTCGGTGACTGCCAGAAAAGGCCTTTAATGCACTTTTTTTAAACAAATGCATGCTTTTTCCAGTCAAGGGTGTCTGCCGTTTTAACACTGAGGAGCTCTTTTTTTTTCATCTCTCTTTCATTTTCTGCATCTGTTACTCTCAAGTACAAAACCGCTTTAACCATAAATGACCCCACCCAACAACTCTTCAAACTATTTACAAGAAAACCCCCCACAGGGGTCTCCTTTATACCTCCCCTGAACGAGGAAACACCAGCTACTGTGTGATGCCATTAGAACGCTAACAGACACACTTCATGAAACATGCAAATAACATCAACCACAAAAGGGTGCAAGGAGAGAATGGAAACTTCCTGTTTGGCTCGTGATACGCTGGAGGCTGAATCTGCCGTACAAGCGCGCTGTGCTTGTGCAAAACAGTGCTAAAACGAAAGGCAGCAGTCCTGCCTTTTTCAGCATTTCTATTGTGTGAAGATTTAAAAATCAACAGATGGAGATTTTTAGGACCTCTGTGACCCTAGTAAGTCTCTGTCTCTTACATAGCAGCCTATCTGAAACACAGAGCCTGTGCAGAGGTGAGATGTATTTTTTATTTACTTTTAACGTTCAGTACAGTGGTTCATAACCTTTGTCTGTGTAACCTAACATGTTAATTTAAATCATTTTTAACTGATCAGCCGAAAGCATATGAAGTATATCTTGACTTGTTTTTGATGAAAGCCTTATTGGGACTGATGTTTAAATGCAGGGGCTTTGAGTCGAAAGGATTGAAGCCCAAAAAAGGCACTGAAAATTTGATCATTTTAGTTTGTCGATGTATGAGAATCAAAATATTGCACAGGATAATTGTATTTTATGATGCTGGACTTACATCAAACCTAAGTATAAATTCTTAATTCGGATATGAAAACCTAATTAAAAGAGATAATGTCAAAATATGTATATTATGTTGAAATTTTAAATGTATAGTCACAATTATAAGATACTGTTGTTTGTTTACATCTTGGCAAAATGTGTGTGGGATGACAGAAATGTGGGAAATGCCCTTAATATAAATACATGATCATATATAACAACATATATATATATATATATATATATATATATATATATATATATATATATATATATTAGAAAGTAGTAGAACAAAGTAGAAAAAGAAATTCAGGAAATTTTACACCTTTTGTGCCGATGCATAAATCAAAATCAAAACCACAGTCTAATTAAATGAGGTTTGCTCAGTGAAATATTGCGCAGTCAGACTCATTTAAACCAACTTAACCACAGACATCTAATTTGTGAGGCTGCAAAATACAACAGAGTACACAAACGGTGTGATTTTGTAACACGTTTTACATTTTACAACAAGCTGACATGTTTTGCACTGATATTCTGACAGCAGAAAAACAAATGAGGAAGTTAATCATTCTGCAGAAGGATGATTCAGTCTTTCCTTTTTCTTTCTTTCTTTCTTTTTTTTTTCCAAAGCGAAGTTCAAAGCAATTTGTTCAAAGAAACTTTGTCTCTATGACAACATTTCTCCGCTCTTACAGGCAAAAGTTGATACTTGCGAAAATTAAGAAAGTTCTTGTTAAGAAAGTTTTGTTACTCTGGTTACTTTTATTTATTTATTTACGAATTAGGCATAAAGTGCCCGTACACGTTCATTTTACGTAAAGGTACTCAGACCACCGGAAATGAAAAAAAGAAAACAAGTATAATTGACAGTTCTGATCGGTAGCAGTAAAAAAAGAAGTGCATGTGCCGACTTTTTTGATTTGTGGTTTCAGCGTGAACTACTGACAAAATAAACAGTGTAATATAAGTATAGTGTTGCTCCGAAGACTAATTTCAGATTTGAAAAGTTAAAACTTAAGCAGTTTTAAGATGCTATTGATGTTTGGTGTCCTCTGCGCTGCAGGTAATCTGCCGCCGGTTCAACACGTGGCGCTGAACAGCAGCGTCACCATACCCTGTCCCGTTCTGACTGCTCCAGAGATGGTCTTCAAATTATACAAAGGCCCAGAAGAGATCTCTTACGTCCGAATCAATAATACACACATCATCAAACATAACAACGGCCCGAGGAAAGATTTCTCTGGAAGCTTCAAAGTTAATGATACGAACAACAGCACCAGTTTTATCCTGAACAGTGTAACAGTGAACACCACAGCCCTGTACACTTGTGAGGCTGAGAGATTTTTTCCTCCTCCGTTTCAGAAAGTGGAGCACAAACCACAAACTATTGTGTTTGTTGAAGGTATGTTCGCTATGCTTGTCATGGGACGTTGTCATTAAACTGCATTAATCAATTGGCAATATAATTAGCAAGTTGTAATATATATATATTAATTATTATCTGTGCTCCGGTTAATGTACAGTTATATTTTGCATCACTTCTTTTTGTGTGTGTGTGTGTGTGTGTGTGTGTGTGTGTGTGTATCTGTGTGAGCGTAGTTGAGTCATTTTTCTGCTTTGAGAGTACAAACTATCACGATGCAAAAAGGCGTAGTTCTGCCCAGATAGTATATAGAATGTTAGGGGATGGAATATATATCTACAATATAAAGGTACAATACAAAAATGGAAAGTCCCCATAAAAGCGGAATGGAGGAATATCCTGATGTCCACTTTGAGGGCACTTATCGAGAACCGCTGGGGCAGGGGATAGAAAATACAGTTTGTACTGTAAAAACTATTTTGTCTATAGGTTGTCCCCATAAAGCATGGAAGCCCAATGTGTGTGTGTTTCAACAGGGAGACCAGTTAGAAAGCGTAACGGCTGTCAGCAGGTCAATCACCTGGCTTTTTGGGTGGTGCTGGGAGTCATGAGCGTATACGGGGTGGTTATGACTTGCACAGTTTTCATTCTGCGGGTAAATACTTTTTTATTCACTTCAAAAAGACTTTCATAATTTAAAAAGTTTTCATTTGACCGACGTCTCATGAAAAATCACGCAGACATATGACTAATACGATTTTTAATCGCCAATTAGTAATCCTGGCCTCTCATTATAATATTGGCTGCAATGCTTTGTCATTATTATATTAAATTACATTTTTTAACAATAACATGCAGTGATTGCAATTACACTTTTTGTTAGTGTAATTCACCAGTATTTTTTTTCACGTGGATGATGATCGTATGTTTGATGTCTCTCCGTGCACAACAGATCAAGCTGAACGCTCCCTTCAAGGACAGAGAATGCAGACGGAAATGGCAGGGGGTTCAACATCCAACCTGGCAGGGCTTTTACATAGACACTGTATGAGACTATCAACATTCAACACACCCTGCCAAGAACGACCACTGACATCACACCAGACCACGATGTTTCAAAAAGGGCTCACTGCATTCTGAGAAAAATCAACTACATGGCCTTATGTATTATATTTTCATTTAACCCACTATTAAATGTAGCCAAGACGTTGTTAGCTTCCCCTAGCATGTGTCTGTGCGTCCTCTCTCTTTGTCTCTTTTTATTGTTACATTTATTTGGAAATAAACAAAACAACAATATTTTCCCTTTGTGACACTCTATGCGCATTTCCCTGTATAAAAGGAGGCCTTAGCAAATTCCATGTTAACCCAAACCTGCACAGCGGTTTACTAAGTCCACTTTCCAGGTTGCGAACCACTTTTATTTTTTCAGAACAACCCCAAAAGGAAGCTGTTTCTCTCCGAGGTCTCGCCCTCTCTCTTTTTCCCTCTCTGTCACACACACACACACACACTGGAAAGTGACGAAGTGAGTGTGAAATGTTATGAAAGCTCTGGGGTGAGGGTCTCAAACCTTACTGGCATGTCTGAAGCAGCTTTTGCTTTCTCTTTCAGTCTCGCCTCTAGCTTCTCGCTCTTTTGATGGCAATGACACGGAAAATCCACTGGAGGGAGACGCAGGGCTTACATTCCATTAACCAGGAGCCCCTAGAGCCTGAAGGGCACGGTTCGTGAGTGTGTTACTCTCGTAATTCTCGTTCTCCTCCTTTCTATAATCACCCCACCCTGTGTGCCAACACTCTTAAAGAACTGTCTACCCACGCTGCACGCGCGCCAGAGCCACAGCGCGCTTTCCGGTGAGCACGGTTTCACGCGCACAGGCATTCTCTCGCAGACGCGCGCGCAGACGCGGGAGATGGGTGCGCGGAACATTTCAGCGCGCGCTAATATATAACCTTCACACGCTTAAAATAAACTCCAAGTGCAATATCGTTAATAAATAGTTTTGTATCGGTTTAAAAATCTATATTACTAGATTTTTTTTTTTGGTGGGACAATGGATTTACAGAGCACGAATGAAACTCAGATCCCGATTTGGGAATGTTCAAGAACTCCAGACAATTCCAGCGTGAACAGCTCCGCGTTGGAAGTTAACGCCACCTGTAGCAATGCGTCAATAATTCAGAAATTCAAACCCACGCGACCAAGAGGTAAGAAATAACGCATGTTAACGTTATGTTGTCTTGTTTTCCTCGTTTCCACTTGATAAACATGATACCTGCGTATGATACATAAAAAAATCCCAGTAAAAACGATTCATTATTTATATATTTTAGTTACAACGGCGTGCCTGAACATTAATTATGAAATCATACATTCCCAAAGCAATAACCACCACCGACACAAACGCATTAAAGATAAACTTCAGTAGCTAGTTTACTGATTTCAAATACTCATTAAGGTTTTAAGAAATAAGTCAGTATTTTCTTTTGCGTTAAGAGCTGTGTCACAGGTAACGGTTAGTGTAATTAAACCCCAAGGATGCTCTTTGCATTTTCAGCTCTCATCAGCATCATTATACTCTCTGAACATGCAAATAGTGTTTACTTCATTAGGAGATGACCAAAAAATCCTGCATAAGTGTTGTCACTAGTCCATAGGTGTCCGAAAGCCACGACCTCTTGAATGACTGTCTGGCAGCAAACATCTGCAGTTCAGTTCGTTTCAAACATCCGTCATTTGTGATACCCAGAGTTTATATTAATGGCACATTGCGACACGTGAGGCGGCTCCGCTGCTCGGAAAAGGTTGCGAGATTGTCTAGTTTCAGCCTGAGAGTGTTCTGATCGTGCACACTTACAGTGTCAGTGATGAAAGAAGCTGGCACACAGCTGACAAGACTGTGATTCACGCATGAGAATAAATGTGGAGCAGGGGTAGGTGAAATTATACACGGATTTTCAACAAATTCATACATTGCCAGTTCCTGCGTTCCTCGACGTAAGTGAATGATGTTGAATTTGCGACACATATCAACTTACACCCTCAATAAACGCTGTCCCAACAGGGCTAAATTTATGTTAGTTCTGCATATTCCAGTTATATAATTGCTGTGTTTGATATACGTATGTATAGTAATGAAAAATCACAAAGTACTAAGCGAACCAATTGTTAATACAGATCCTACAAAATCCCACCGTATAAGCACAAGGGTTTAAGTTGTTACCACTTAGCATGGCCCCATTTGGTAGATGACGCAACTAACCATCTGGCTACAAAGAGCCTCTCACTCCGTTGACTTTCATTCAGAAATATCAGTGTATTCTGATGAAATAATGTTTTTTTTGTAAGCAATATTTGCGCCAGATTTTGTCCATAGAGATTTAAAAGTGTAAATAAATCAGCTTATTCTCTCCTGTCACAGCTCGTTGTAGGCAGCAGCACCTATAAAAACTAGCAATCTGCTTCTACCAAAAACCCGACAATCAGCTTATTGTCTCATCAAAATAAACCTAAAGAATGTTTGCTATTTTTACAAATTAATAATAATAATGATAAAAATGCGTCACATGTGATACAACTGGCCAGCTACACACACACACACACACACACACATAAAAAAAAAAAAAAAAACTAAACAAAAAAAAACATCTCTGTATGTGCACACACAGCATGCGCTTAGGAGAGGGGAGGAGCTGAGGAAGGCAGAAAGGATGGGGATTGATAATGACATCATGTAGAGTGTGGGTTGAACAGTAGATGGGGATATTTGACAACTGCAATTAGTGGGCGCTTGCAAGTGCAAGTATAAGCCCTAAAAAACAGCAACCCACCAAATTTATAAGCACTTTCATGAAAAATCAAGCTGCTTATACTAAAAGGACACAGTAGTTGTATTAGCATTGCAGTGACGCCATGTTGTTTTCCTGCAGCTTTAGTGTTATTGGTCACGTGGCATTTCCGGCTCATGCGATTGGCTCAAAATGATTGACAGCAGACTTGAACAGTCGCGTGTCATCATGAGCAAAGCTGTCATTTTTTAAATTGCATGCTCCTAGAGGTTTTCTGCACTGTAACCGATGAAGAGGCATTGGGATAAATAGGAGCGCTAACGCTTGTTTATTTTAACGTGGATCACTTAATATAATTATTTTAATTCCACAGTTGTCTGCATGTCTTATTTTTATACAGTTGCAAAGACAATGCATCAGTATAGAGGCATGGTTCTTTGATCACGTGAAAGCATGCATCGTTGCCCTTTATTGGCCTAATAGATAGTGAGTCGGACTCGTAACATAGGTCCGGCAGGGATTGTAGGTGGTGGCCGTGAATGTCCAGCGCTCTCTCTCCCTTGTGACCCCTGAGCAAGTCCCAGAACCCCTAACTGCTGCAGCCCCGGCTTACCGCTGCCTGCACCTTGGGTTAAATGCAGAACACAAATTCCAAGTGTGGGTCACTTTACTTCATGCCCAAACGTTGACTTAACATTCATATTTTGCTGATTATATTTGACACCTCTCTAATTTTGTGGCGAATAGTCTTTCAGCACCTCCGCTGTCTTCTCCAATCCTACTCCTGTTTCTTTTTCCGTTTCGGTATCATAATAGCTGTGGCATTGTGTGAAGTGTGGCGTTTCACATATCTTGTATCATAACATCCAAAGAGCAGTCATGTTAGGGTACTTGCTCTAACTAACAATTTCAAATCAAATCATACGAGAGTTGTTGTTTCTGCTGGATCCCCTGTCCAAACCTTCCTCGCTCCCTTACAACACCTCTGTCTAATTGCCATTGCAGCATGAATAAATGATGTGGTAATGTAGTTTGACTGCTGCTGGCTGTAAATGCATATATTCGTTGATGATGGGAGGTGATGCTAACAGCTGTTACCTGTGTTAACTGTTGAGGTCTATATACAGTAAAAGCAACGATAACAGAGCTAATTACTCTGTAAAAAGCCTTTTATATGCAAGACTGAAGTGCCGATAAATTAAAATGCATCGTGTTGTAATTCGTAGTTGCTTTGATAAGAATTTATTGGATGAACAGGATATTATACATTTGCCGAACAAACAAATAAACCAAACAGTACAGTTATTACGTTTTATAGTGTTGACTGTGGTGTAGTGAAAAAATGAGATCATTCTTTACCAAGTAAAAAAAAAAAAAAACACTGCGTTGCTGTGTTTTCCTAGGCACTAAAATTGAACAGAAGCTCCTAACATTAGACTTTGGCACTTTGCCTGAATAAAATAGCTTTAATTTTTAATTGGCTTCAAATTACAGCAAATCCTTTTTACCCAGTCTAATTACGTGACATTCTAAAAATCACAGACTTACTGACTCCCTTTGACTAATTTTAATTTATTCATCAAATTAATAAGGACCCATTCATAACACTGGCACAAGCAATGCCTGTAGATAATTTCCATACAAGTAGACGTGCAGAAGAAAGTAGCAGAACTGACCAATGAATAAAACATCATAAAGATGAATTATTGAAATGCATACATCAGTGCTTGCCGGTTCACGCACGCTGAAGAAAAGTTCATAATTCAAACTTTGCTCACTTAAAATAGAATGGCTCATATGTTAGTTGTTGGGCTAGGGAAGGGCAAGCGCTCAACTGTGTAGTGCAGATGTGCAACAAACTACCCTGTGGGGGGAAAAGGTTCTGTGTGAGAGTAGGTGACGCGCAGAAGGTGTCAAGCATCTGACTTCAAGCAGTGCGTGGAAATAAAACAGTGCCATAAACATAAAACAGTGGCAACACCATGCCACTGAGATGAATGCCATCAGAGAACCGCAAGAGAAATTTGAGAGTAGTCGGCTTCAGTTTCTCTGCAGTTATCCAAACTCACAGATGATAACGGTCACGTGTATTTCGTGTTTATACTGACACCTTCAATCTCACTAATGCTGACAAATCCATGCTTTTATTACAAAAATCATATTATGTCATGTTAATCAAAATAACTAATACCAATATAGACTCCAGTTTATTTCTAATTAAATAGTATAGATTTATATTTAATGTTATTTTCTTACATGCAGGCAGTGCATGCAGTACAGTGCATGAAACACTGAATTAAAAGTGATTGTGGGTTATGGCTTTGCTTCGGTTTTGTTTTCATACTTGCTGAAAGTAATGACTTTAAAGGTAGCACTTTATGTTAGATTCTCTTAAATAGTTCCTTATTAGAATGCATATTACTGAAATATTAGCGGTTAAGCACATACCTTGTTCTACATGACCTTATTCTGCTCCGTCTAATTCTCTTCTTATTTTCTCTCCCTAATCATAATCAATACCTAAACTTAACAGCTACCTTACTAACTATTAATAAGCAACAAATTAGGAATTTACTGATTGAAAAGTAACAGCTCATGATACAAAGCATAGAACATCATCTGTGAAACTTGGTGGAGATGGCATGAGTGTACATGACTTCAAGTGGCATTGATTTACTGATTAGAGATGATATGATGGAAGACAGTGTAGTGTAGAAGTGTATAAGATAAGAGTATAAGGATATACTCTCTGTGCAGCAGAGTTGACTGTACAGCGCTTCATAGTACAAATAGACAATGACTCAGCCTTATATAGCAATATACAGCAAAAGCAGCCCATTCATTTTTGTAGGTAAAAAAAGTGGAATCTTCTGCAATGGCCAAGTCAATCTCCTGAGTTCGACTCGACCGAACAGGCATTTCATTTGCTGAAGACAAAACTAAAGGCAGAAAGACCCACAAACAAACCATAACGCTGAAGTCAGCTGTGGTAATGGCCTGTCAAAGCATCACGAAGGAGTTCTGAGACTCATTGCATGCAAAGGATTCTCAACAAAATATTTGAAAAAAGGTATTGATGATTACATGATTATATTTATTTGTCCAATTACATTTGAGCCCCTGAAAATAGAGGGACTGTGTAAAAAAAATGGTTGCAATTCCTAAGCATTTTTATGTTGTATTTTTGTTTAAGGTTTAAGAACTTCATCTTGACTGTTTTATTTGAATTCTATTCTGGTGGCATAAAAAGACAAAACTATGAAAATTGTGTCAGTGTCCAAATATATGTAAATGAACCTAACTGTAAAGTATTTGGACTATAAAGAGAAAGACAAAGAACCCCTAACTGGACCCCATGACTAAACCGAAACTCAACCAGATACAAGTGTCAAGATACAGACATGCCCCGAAGCAACCCGCAGCAGCCCACACGGGCTCTTATCTTTGTGTTGTTTGTGTTATTTGTCTTATCTTTGTGTGAGCTGCATACTCACACAAAGATAAGACGATGCACTACATAAGTGTCAAGATCAAGATCAGCCGAAGTGACTGGATGAATAAATTTATACCCAAATTTGTATTCGTTTTGACTTAATAACCTAGTAGTGCCTATTTAATTTGATCTGAAGTAAATCATACACGCAGGAGGAGCCAGCTGGTAGGTACTGTTCCTGTGAGAACTGGTTCTGCTCCCAGCAGAGCTGCAAGACAAATGAACAGAGGAACTGTCAGGGCAGGTCAGGGAAACAAGAAAAGCGAGGAGCTGTCACAACGGTAACAGCTATGACACTACACACAGACTGACACTGAACACTAGAATGAGCAATGCGCTATACCATTGGGATGACGCTGGATTAACTGTAGTGTTGCCAACACCGCTCAATGTGACTGACTGACTGTACTGTGACTAAAGGCGGCCACAACTTCACAAATGTCAATTTTACGCTTTCATGAGGTTTCCATTGTACTTCCATCTGTTTATGCCCACGGACAAAGAGCAATGTTTATGAATTTTGTTATGAAACAGCAGCAAAAGAGGGAGTGAACAGCAGAGTGGCGTACTGTAAATGAACGCCTGCTAATCTGTGCTTGATTCTGTGCTAAAGAATGCATATTTATGACTCTGTTAAATGAGCATTTTCTTCTTCAGTTGTATTAGATTAAGGGGTCACACTTTATTTTAGGTGGCCTTAATTACTATGTACTCACATCAAAAAAAAAAATATCACGATGTACTTATTGTGTTCACGTTGTGTTGCAAAACACGTTCGTTACTATTGAGGTGGGATATGGGTAAGTTTACATGTTTGGGGAGGTTTTAGGGTGGGTTAAGGTGTAAGGGATGGGTCAACAGTAAATATGAATGCAATTGCAGAAATTAACTACATATTGCATAATTAAATACAATTAATTTTAAATACAATTAATTAAGTAATTTATTTTATTTTAAATGTAAGTACATTGTAGTTAAGGCCACCTAACATAAAGTGGAACAGATTAAGCACAAAACAAATCAACAGATCAATGACATGGAGATTCCATAATGACAGCTTTGCTTATTTCTGCTCAAGTGTAACTAGATGTAGTAAGATATAAAGTCTCGGTTATTAAAGGAATAGTTCACCCAAAAATGTTAATTTTGTCAAATCCTTTGTTCTAGATTTTGTAATCAGGCTGTTTAGGTCACCATTGACTTCCATAGTAGGAAAAAAATACTATGAGAGTCACTCATGACCCAAAACAGCCTAATTACACACTTTTCAAAATATTTTTGAAAATATCTTCCTTTGTGTTATGCAGAAAAAAGGTTTGGAACTACTTGAGGGTGAGTACATGAGGACAGTTTTCATTTTTTGGTGAACCATACCTTTACAAATAAAGCTGCAGTTAATAATAGGGATGATGATTAATGCCTTAAAAGTCAATTGTAAGATATGATGATATGAACTTTCCTATTTACCCATTTATGTTATTTATTATTATTTTTCCCTCTGCTGTGGCAGAAATGGATTTACATACAACACCTTAAGCTATAAAGTTAACTTAATTTGTTTCTTTGAATCAAATTTAAATGATTAATGTTATATTTTTTCCAATTTCTTCCCTATGCGTAGAGCAAACTATCAGATGACAGACTAAACAACGCAGCAATGGCTAAGCATTTTAGTGAATCGCGTTAACTCACAACAACATTATGAATTCAGAAACCATAAATCAAATGTACATTTTATAATATTTAAAAGTGTTCATAATATATGGCTGCTTCGACTTAACGAGGCCTGAGCAAAGTGTTATAGATTATGTGGCCTACGTCAGGAGCGTGAGAGATGAGCCAGAATCAACCACCGAAACAGAGAGAATGATTATCAATAACGTCTACACCCTAGGTGGTGAAAAAAATGCACGGAGAATACTTTGAACTGTGTGATTGATGGTGAATTGATTGTTTAAACCTGAGGCGAGGAATTCTCAGCGAGCCACCTGGCTGCGAGTGTGATTACTTTACAGATTCCTCATGCGAAATCAAAAATGTCAATTTTTCAGGACCGTCTGCATTATTACTGGCCCTATGAAGAGATGATGCATGTAAACAGAACCCCCCCTCCATACACACACCATACAACACATATGCGAAAACAGATTGTTTAACACTTCTCTGTGAGTCATCCGTTTTTACAAATGAACTTTTCATATATAAAATTGGTGTCGTGAGAGAATGCATTGATTGCCTTGACCAAATCGGCCTTTTCTCTCTCCTCAGAAATGGACTCGGTGAGGATTATTCTTTACTCACTCGTCTTTCTCCTGAGTGTTTTTGGGAACCTGCTGATCATTGTGGTCCTAATGGTAAACAAGAGAATGCGGACCGTCACCAACTCCTTCCTGCTCTCGCTGGCTGTTAGTGATCTCATGATGGCCATCTTCTGCATGCCCTTTAATCTCATCCCCAGCCTGCTGGAGGACTTCATATTCGGAGCAGCGATGTGCAAGACAGTCGCCTATTTCATGGGTGAGGAGTGTTCAATTAAGCTTTCTCAAGTGGAAGATTCATGTTTGATTTTTTTTCTGCCAAAGCGTTGTTCAATAATGCTAAAGGCTAAAGCAAACTTTTACAGCTCCGACATAATTAACTAAAAAAGCTTGTAATCTTTCATTAATCCTGCGTTCATTATTATTATTCATTACGGAATCGTCTAACAACAGCAGGCAAATTCCACAAATTAATCATTGTTGTGATTTGAGCTTCGAAACAAGCCATCTTTGTCCACAACGGCAAAACAAATCCAACTTGTTCTGGTTCTTCAAATGTTTTGATCAAAAACTATGTATTTGGGAAAGTGCCGCACTGTTGTTGTGGCCGAGTGATGTTTTGGGAGAAAATAACATTCAAGGGCTCTTATGCCCCGTTGTAACATTGTGTGAGGGGCGGTGTGTCAGCTAGTGTTGCAAAGTAATTTACATGTAATTATGTTATTTATTTACAAAATAAATGTAACTGCAATCTGTTGCACAGCTATTAAGAAAAATGCATAATTGAATTACAGTTACTTATTATGTCAACCCTTACAAAGGGGGTTACATGCATATTTTGGCAGGCAAACTGAGTTGACATATTTCTTTTCAAAACTGCTTTAAAATAAGAGACACCAGTGTTTTAGGGGTTTAGAACACAGTGTTAAGGCATGCTTATTTGATAACTATTTGGGTTTATGTGCTTTATTTTTTAGAGCTAGTCTTCGCTAGTTAGCTGTATTTATTATAGTAAGTTATTTTTTAAACTAATCAAAATAACCCAAATGAATTAGAATGCACAATGAACGAACTATGATTTTTTTGTCTTTGCAAATAAACTCTTCATATAAAAGTTTAATATTTAAATACATTTTTAAATTGAAAAAAAAGATTTTACAACGGTAACACTTAATTGCCTATTACATCTACATAATTACACTACAGGCACTTCCATAGTTTACATGGCAAGTACATTTTGTTTCATGTCAGTACAACGGCTACCATTAAATACCTAATTAGATAATTACTCTGTATTATGACAAAATGCAGTGTTTAAAATAAAGTGTCACTGCACTTTCAGTGTGATAGTATTCCATCATTAGGTTGTGAAAGTGTCTGAACCACTGAATAGGTTAGTTTATTAGGATGTCTTCATCTATTGTGACAGCAAGCATAAATTGGACAAGCTGAAAATTGCTCTATGCATTAGGTTTAAAGCACTTAAATCATCACACAACAACTCTAGTTAAGCTCTCAGGGATCCCATAGCCCATCTCTTTTTCCATGTCAAAGCTTTCCGTTTGACCTTGCAACAGCGGATAAAGAGTCCATCTATTTCTGTCAAACAGAATGATGCTGTGAGTCAGTTCGGAAAGGAAGCGGAAGCTTAACATGTTTGAAGGTCAAAGTCATAAAGAACAAGCCGATGCTTGAATTTTTCTAATTACTGATTGATTTCAGGAAATGAACCACTGTGCATGCCTAGCATCTGAAAAACACGTCTTTACCATACTTAAATGAGTTTCTCAGATTTGTATATGTGTCTTACAGTTCAGTAAGCTTTAAATGAACAAAATGGTGGATAGCAGAAGCAGTCATTTTGAGCATTTTTTAGCTGCCATTTGTCTATTGTATGGTGAGCCACTTTAATTCGGACTTGATGTAGAGATGTTGCACTTTACTAATTAGCTAATTTGCTAATTAGTCATTAACTTTGCTATTTTTCACATTATGTCTCTTTCTCTTCTTTTCATGTTCAACATCATACTAACATCAATCCATATGAGATATACATTTTCCTGAAATCTGTGGGCGTCAGACTGAAAAGAAATGATTCAAACGGGCCAACAAGGCATAAGATCATTAAGCATTCTTGTCAAAGAACAAGCCTGTAGCAAGAAATGTAATTTTTCAATGCATTTCATCTCACTCTCATTCTGCTTTTTCTGCGCTAGACTCTTGACGATGGCGTACTTTATTTTTACTTGAAATTCTGGTTACCAGTTACATTCATTTTTAGATATTTATACGTGTTGCCAGAATACTTGGATCTGATTGGTCAAATGTCAATCTGCAGTCAATCCAGTGTCCCTGGCAACCAATCTCTTACACTCGGCTAGTTTCTCTCACATCACTCAGCAGTCTTTTTCTTCTCACATAATATTATAATTTCAATATTTCATGCTTATTTATTTACTCATTTGGTATCTGTGTAATAAGCGGGAAATGTACAGTCAGGTCATTATTACAAAATGAACCCCTTCGTGAGGAAGCGCAAATAAACAAGCTGATTGACGCATACATAGCGTTATGCATATTTATGAGTGTTCTATAATATTGCAGCAGAAGCTATAAGTCTGCGCAGCACAGCCTGGTCCTAAATCAGCATTTCGTCTCTGAATTTACTTGGCACTGAGCTGGACGGCAGTAAGTCATTCTCACTCTGCAAAGCGTTGGCCTTGAGTCAGAGGAAGAGCACGCCGCCTCTGTGAGAACATTCCATCACATTCTACAGCTCCGCTGGCATTCTGTGGCATTCTCTTGTGTTACCTTGCTCACTTTATTGCATTAATCTCAGAGTGCTTTGGGCTCCTGGTTTTAGTCAGCCACTGGCAATCAATGCACAAAACCATTATGAGCCATTGATTTCCTACCCTCAGTGGTCATATCTGCTAATGTCTACCCACAAGGAAGAAAATTACCTCAGAACACACATCACTGTCTGTGTGATTGGTAAATGTGGTTACAATGGCTGCAACATTTGTGTGTTTTAAGTGAGTTTTTTTTTTTTTTTTTTTTTTTTTTTTTTTTTTTATTTATTTATTTATATAGCACATTTCATACACAATGGTAATTCAAAGTGCTTTACAAAAGAGGAAATAAAATAATTGCAAGATTTAAATAACAATAAAAGAAATTAAAATAAAATAAAAACACTGATTTAAGATAAATTGAATTAAAAGCAAAAGAGATTGATTTAAAACAGTTTAAAATAAAAGAAGCAAAGTAGCACAGTTCGGACGCAGCACAGTGCTCATTCTGTAAATGCACAACTAAACAGATGAGTTTTGAGTCTGGATTTAAAAGTGACTAATGTTTCAGCACATCTGATCTCTTCAGGAAGCTGGTTCCAGATGCGAGCAGCATAATAACTAAAAGCAGATTCTCCTTGTTTGGTGTGAACCTTTGGTATTTCTAACTGACTTGATCCTAGTGATCTGAGTGGTCTGTTGGGTGTATAAATAGTGATCATATCTGCAATGTATTTAGGTCCTAGTCCATTGAGTGATTTATAAACGAGTAAAAGTGCTTTAAAATCAATTCTAAATGTCACTGGAAGCCAGTGTAAGGACCTGAGGACTGGTGTGATGTGCTCTGATTTTCTGGTTCGAGTCAGGATCCTGGCAGCAGCGTTCTGGATGAGCTGCAGCTGTCTGATGGTCTTTTTGGGAAGGCCAGTGAGGAGACCATTACAATAGTCCACCCTGCTGGTGATGAAGGCATGGACTAGTTTCTCCAGGTCTTGCCTGGGCACAAAGCATCTTATTCTTGCAATATTTTTTAGGTGGTAGTACGCTGATTTAGTCACTGCTTTGACATGACAGCTGAAACTAAGGTCGGTCTCTAGAATCACACCAAGATTCTTGACTTGCCTTTTGGTTGTTTGACCCCTTGAGTCAAGATATGCATTCACCTTGTGAACTTCATCTTTATTTCCAAATGCAATGACCTCAGTTTTCTCCTTGTTTAACTGAAGAAAATTTTTGCACATCCAACTGTTGATTTCATCAATGCATTGGCAGAGTGAGTCAATGGGGCTGTAGTCATTTGGTGATAAGGCTAGGTAAATCTGCGTGTCGTCAGCATAGCTGTGATAGGCAATTTGATTCTTTCTCATTATTTGACTTAGTGGGAGCATATACAGGCTAAACAAGAGCGGCGCAAGAATTGAGCCTTGTGGGACTCCACATGTCATGGACGTCCACTTAGACCTATGCTCTCCTATACTCACATAATACCCCTCCCCTCTAAATATGACCTGAACCAGTTTAGAGCCATTCCAGAAAAGCCGACCCAGTTTTCCAGTCTGTCTAGAAGAATGTTATGATCGACAGTGTCAAACGCAGCACTAAGATCTAGTAGTACCAGCACTGATATTTTACCAGAATCAGAGTTTAGGCGAATATCATTTATTATCTTAACTAACGCTGTCTCTGTGCTGTGGTGTGGTCTGAAACCAGATTGAAAATGATCCAGATAACCATTTGAGTTCAAGTAGCTGTTCAGCTGATTCAGAACTACCTTTTCAATGATCTTGCCTATGACCGGAAGATTTGATATCGGTCTATAGTTACTCAATATACTGTTATCAAGATTTCTCTTTTTCAGGAGGGCTTAACAACCGCAGTTTTCAGGGCGTTTGGAAAAGTCCCAGAAAGAAGTGATGTGTTCACCACTTCTAAGATGTCAGCTTTTAAACAGTCAAACACGCTTTTGAGAAAAGATGTGGGAGTGTGTCAAGACAGCAGGTTGAGGATTTTAGGTGCTGTACTACTTCCTCCAAAGTTTTGCTATCAATTGCTTCAAGAACACACATAGTGACTCCTTTTTGAGATTGTGGTTGAATCTGACATATCTCTACATCATCTGATGTTTTAATTGCCTTTCTGATATTTTCGATCTTCTCAGAAAAGAATGAGGCAAACTCATTGCATTTGCTGTCAGAAAGCATTTCACTGGGAATCTGACTTGGGGTTTGTCAGTCTCTCAACCGTAGCAAAAGAGTGCGGGTGTTGTTCAGGTTACTATTTATAAGGTTTGAGAAAACGTCTGTCGTGCTGTGGCTAATTCCACATTAAAAGCATGCAGGCTGTCTTTATAGATGCTATAGTGGATTTCAAGTTTTGTCTTCCGCCACGTCCGCTCAGCCTTTCTGCATTGCCTTTTCATGATCTGCACTGCTGTTGATTTTCTCCAACATGACTTTTGTCTGCCAGTCTTCTTACTGACTTTCACAGGTGCAATATCATCCATGACATTCTTAACTTTTGAGTCAAAGGACTCTAGGAGAAGATCAACGCAGTCGGCAGAAATGCTTGGCATTGAAGAAACAGCCTTCATAAATAGCACACTTGTGTTCTCATTAATGCATCTCTTTCTGACAGTGACAGATCTGGATTCAGTGTTAGCAGAGATCAATATATCAAAGAAAATACAGAAGTGATCAGACAGTGCTACATCCTTGATAACAATGGACGAAAGCTGTAAACCCTTACTGATGAGTAAATCTAGCGTGTGCCCATGGTGATGTGTAGGTCCATGCACATGCTGAATCAGCTCAAAAGTGTTTAAAACGGTTACAAATTCTTTTGTAGTTTTGATTTCTGCATTTTCTATGTGGATATTAAAATCCCCTGCAATCACAAAACAGTCAAATTCTGAACAAATCATTGATAACAATTCTGTGAACTCTTCAACAAAGGCTGGAGAATATTTTGGAGGCCTGTAAATAATGATAAACAGGATGCGTGGAGCACCTTTCAACACAATCCCTAGATATTCAAATGACAAGTACTGACCAAATGACACTTGTCTGCACTGAAAGACATCTTTAAAGAGAGCAGTAACCCCACCCCCTCTCTTGTCAACTCTGCAAACATTCATATAAGTGAAGTTGGGAGGGGCTGTTTCATTGAGCACTGTTGCACTGCAGCTTTCTTCAAGCCATGTTTCATTTAGAAACATAAAATCCAGATTGTTTGTAATTATTAAATCATTGATCACAAATGATTTGTTTTTTAGTGATCGAACATTTAATAATGCTAGCTTGATGGTAGTACTTTTTGTTTCTATAGAAGTCTGAGTTTGTTGTCTAATGGGCCGCAGATTAGATTTGTCAGCTGTACGCCTTGAAAAGGCCTTAGACTTTCTATCCTGTAATAAGACGGAGATAGTGAGAGACACACTGGGTTCCCGCTTGTTTTCTAAACATCCCTGAAAGTTTTTGCTGTAGTTGCGGGGACCCGAAACACATCACTGAGAGCTGTTATCAGTTGTTTTTGCTTTACCAGCTGCAGATGGAGGAGGGATGGCCTGGCGTTGTCGCAGCGGCCGAAGAGCTCTCGCTGGAGGAGGGTGAGCTGGGCCCAGCGGCCTTGGAGGTGGTGGTGCCCGCCGTTTTGTAGTTGATAACTGGGGGCTCGCAGCAAAGGAGTGGGAGAGTCTGGTTTTAGCCACCAGTTCCTCCATTTTTGTGAGAAGCTGAGAAGTGGCGATGCTGGAGAGAGGGATAATGTCTCTGGTAAACAGAGCATTGGTGTTTTCGGTGGCAGAATTATGCTGTCCTGGCTTCCTGGCTGATTACCAGAGAGTCGTCCTTCGGCTCTGAGTCCTGGAGCCGTTGTTGTGCGTCACATTGTGTCTGTGATGGGCTCTGCGGGCAGGGCTCAACCGTGATAGTGTCCACAAACAGTGCTTGTTGTGGCTCTGTGGTGTTTTCAGTGTCCTTGTGGGATGTGTCGACCAGATGATGACTCTGAGGCTGATATGAAGTCCTGTCGTCATCCATACTTTGTCCAGGTGTGTGTGTGCCATTCATGTTGAGTGGACTGGCACACTCTGCTGATGGATGACGGAGTGAAAAATAGATGTTGTCCTTTAACACTCTTGCACCAAGTTTGTTTGGGTGAAGGCCATCCAGTTTAAACAGTTGTCTGTGTCCCCAGAATAGATTGAAGTTGTCGATGAAGTTGACTCCTTTTTGACTGCAGGTTCTTTGTAGCCAAGTATTCAGTCCAAGCAACCGTGAAAACATGTTTGTTCCTCTTGCTGGGAGTGGTCCACTGATGAACGACTGGACTTCAACTCTTTGAAGTGTTTCGATAAGTTCACTGAAGTCCTCTTCAGGAGTTCTGATTGCTCCTTACGAATGTCATTCTTCCCCACATGGATGATGACTCGTTTTGCATTCTTGTGCTTCATTAGAACGTTCTGAAGTCCATTGTTTACATCAGAGACGGTCGCTTGAGGAAAGCAGCATGTAGTTGTCGTTCTGCTCCTGACGTTTCTGATAATGGAGTCTCCGACTATCAGAGTTCTGGGCTCGGCTGCTCTGTGATCTGAACGCCGCTGTCTGCTCGACCTTGAGCGCCTGTTTGTAGCGGTGTTAGCTACTAGCTGATATGACTCCTGCTCAGTCACTTTCGGGGATTCCTCACCCAAATTCGTTAAAAATTCAAATCTGTTCTCGAGCTGTACAGGGGGTGGTAAAATACCAGTTTTTCCAAGCCTTCTCATGGCCATGTCTGGGGTAGATGATGCCACAGCGGCAATATGAGATACTCGTGACAGTCTGGTGTCTCGAGTGCCTTTGGGTCTCGCTCCCTGTCTTTGCCACTGATTTGTGTGTTGATCAGCTTTAGCTTGATTCGCTACATTTATATACTGTCGAGATTGATTCGATTCACAGGACTCACCGGCTATGGGCTGAGGGGGTCCGTGATGATCTGCTGTGTGATCTGCTTGTTTTGGGAGTCCAGCAAGTAACTTCGTTTCAAGAGCCACAATCCTTTGTAGCAGTCTGTGGCAGTTTGTGCAGCAAGTAGATTCCAGAAGAGGCATTTTCTTTCTTGTTTGTTGAAGATAGGAAGCTGTGTTTTCCCGTCTCCGGAATGTAAGCTGCTAGCAGCGGGAGGCAGATAATCTAGTTCTTCGTAGTAGCTATTATTGCAATCCCGAAAGTTTTTGCCAAATATGTGTTGTTTGAGCACTGTGCTATATGCTGAAGTTAAAACTTAGTAAAATCAGAAAAAAAAGTAGATAAAAGTAGATAAAAAGAAGCAAAGCGCGGAGCAGTAAGCAAGAGCGTCCGAACAGTCGCAAGCCGGAAGCAAGAAGTTTTAAATAAGGCATCATTCTCGGCCGGCGTGAATTTCTTTGTGATGAAAATTAGATCTGGAATACATCTGGGAGCACAGAATGCAGACAATATATCTTGGTAATGTGAAGAAAATCACTTAAAAGTTTCTCTAACCGAAGAGGAAAAAAAACAGTAAACAGCAGTTCTATGTGAAACTTAATAGTTTCAGACGGAATAAAGTCGACTGTTGACCGTTTAACCGCAGAAGAGCTTCAGAGATTCGTCTTTTCTGAAAAGTTCTTAAACATGTCACGCTGCACTGAACATTTCCCTGAAGGTCTGCTTTGAAAAGCTCGCTGTGTGTGCGGCCTTGGCAAATACAGGCAGAGAGGATTTATCAACCGCTGTATATATGAAACAAAGTGGAGCGGATCTAAAACCCAGGGTAGAGCACAGACAATGAACAAGAGGCCAATACTCTGCAATAATAACTTCTTGTAGACACCACGCACAGCATAAAACAACGTATTTGCAATTGCACCCAGTAAACTGTTTGGTGCTCCCGCACTGCATCTTGCTTCTTTTGGACTAGAAAGAAAAAACATCTAACGAGAGTTTAGGAAATTCACTTGGGTAATCTCAGTCGGTTTGAAATCCATCTGCCCAAGTGTTACCCTAAAGTCGCTGGATAATCAAGGTTCTGCAGCAGTAGCCCTGGTTTCTCATTAGCACAACATGATGAAATAAGTGCGGCAAAACATTGGCATAAAACATTCTTGTTCGGTGAAAAATACTTCGATACTTCAATACTGTGTGTGTGTGTGTGCATGTTTATATAGGGGAATGCATCAAAACTATTTGTAAAGAGTGCCAGAGCGGAATGTAGCAAACACTGCATAATATACATATTCATGTATGCAAACCCCATTAGCTGCAGTTCTCAATCCAGGAGGTTCCATAAGCCTTGGTATTTGAATCTGATGAAATTAGCAGAGGTATTGTCACGTTCCCCGGACTTTGTTATTGTTTTCGTCTCGTGCCATGTGTTCCCTGTGCCCTGCCTTTCCTCCATGTTAATTGTATGATTGTCTGCAGCCGTGTCTCGTCAGTGTTGTCAATTACCTCGTGTATTTAAGTCCTGTGTTTTGAGTTCTGTTTGTCCGAGCGTCAAGGTCCCTACCCGATGTTGATACCCCTGTGTTGATTCTGCCTGCCTGCCTGCCTGCCTGTTCTACCTGCCTGCCTTTTTTGTATCTTTGTTACCATTTTGAAATTAAATCCATTTACGTTTATTTTACGTGTCGTGCACTTCGTCCCGCGAAAGCGCAACCGTGACAGAACGCTCGGACCTCAAAAAAAGTAAATAGCGGCGTATTTTCCCCCTTATTTTTTGTTTTTTGTTTGTCATGTTTGCCCAGTTCAAAGACCCAAACTTCCTCATCCGCCTGCTGGAGCAGGGGGATTGCTCTCTCGAGGACTACACCGAACTGTTCCTCGAACTGGCCAACGACTCCCGCTACCCGGACTGCTCTCTGCTCGAACTCTATTTCCGTGGACTTAACACCTCCAGCCAAGCGCAGCTGTCCGGGAGCGGTCCTCGAGAGAGCCTCGCCGCATACGTCGAGTGGGTGCTGGTGTCCTGCAAATCAACCATGATGGTTGCGCCTGAGGACAACGACACCAGCCCCACTCCAGATCCAGAGCCTAGCTCAGCCCTTCACCGCATGGTCGAGCCCCAGCCTGAGCCCACCGCTGACACGGGGGCGGAGTCGAGCGCGACCACGGACCCATCGCCAGAGAGAGCGACAGAGCCGTGGAGCGTAACAGGACCCGAGCCGTATACGCCAGACCAGGTGCGCGAGCCAGCAACGGAGCTCCTCGCGGTGGAGACAGCCGACTGCGAGGAGAGGCGCGGGTGGAGCTCCGCCCACTACACATCGGCTGAGGATGAGCTGATCATCCACCTGGGGCTGCTGGATCTGCAAAGGGAGCTGGATGATGTAGACTTGGACTTGGACTTAGACTGGACACCTCCCCTGTATCCTGAGTTCCTGTTCCCGTTCAGCTACCCAGTAAGCCCGCTGGTTCCGCCCAGCCGTCCCGTTAGCCCGCTGGTTCCGCCCAGCCGTCCCGTTAGCCCGCTGGTTCCGCCCAGCCGTCCCGTTAGCCCGCTGGTTCCGCCCAGCAGTCCCCGTTAGCTCGCTGGTTCCGCCCAGCCTTCCCGTAAAGCCCGCTGGTTCCGCCCAGCCTTCCCGTAAGCCCGCTGGTTCCGCCCAGCCGCCCCGTTAGCTCGCTGGTTCCGCCCAGCCGTCCCGTTAGCTCGCTGGTTCCGCCCAGCCGCCCCGTTAGCTCGCTGGTTCCGCCCAGCCGCCCCGTTAGCTCGCTGGTTCCGCCCAGCCGCCCCGTTAGCTCGCTGGTTCCGCCCAGCCGCCCCGTTAGCCGCTGGTTCCGCCCAGCCGCCCCGTTAGCCCGCTGGTTCCGCCCAGCCGTCCCGTTCTGTGCCCGCGCGCCACGGCTCCCTCCAGTGCCCGCGCCACGGCGCTCCTCCAGTGCCCGCGCGCCACGCGCGCTCCTCCAGTGCCCGCGCCCGCGGCGCCTCCCTCCTGTGCCCGCGCCCGCGCGCTCCGTCCCGCTTCTGTGCCCGCGCCCGTGCGCTCCGTCCCGTTCCTGTGCCCGCGCCCTGTGCGCTTCCTCCAGTGCCGCCTCAAGTTTTCCCACCCTCCCACCCTTGCCACACCACGCCGATGGATCCCAGCAGCCCCTGCGCTCATCCTCAGCTCACCATCCGGAGCTCGCCACGGGTCTGCCGGTCTCCATCGCCGTCGAGGTGAAGGATCCTCGCCTCGCCGTCCTGCCTCCGAGACCCAGACTCCTCCTCGGCTCGTAGACCCGTCGGCTCCCCCTGGGCTCCTAGCTCCCTCCTCTACACCGTGGTCCGTCAGTCCACCAGCTCCACCAGGCTCCATCGTCCCTCCGGCTCCGCCTTGGTCTGTCGTCGACCATCCGTCGCCTCGGGATTCTCTCCTCCGGCCGCCTCGTCCCTCCATCCCACCGGCTCTGTCAGGCTCCTCCTTCCCTCCGGCTTCACCTCAGTCCTCAGTCGCTCTGGCTCCGCGCGTCCTTCCCGTCCCCGTCTCCGTGTCAGTCGCCGAAGCCTGCGGCGTCGCCTTGGACCTCCAGCGCCTCGACGTCACCCTGGCTCTTCGGCTCTCCGTCTCTGCCTCAGTCTCCTCCACCACCTGCTCCGCCGCCGTCGGTCGGCCCCATGGAGTCGATGGCTGCTCCTCCTCCATGGCTCCTCCCTCCGTCGGCTCCACCTTGGACCACCATAGCTGGGCTCTGGATCTCCTCCTGCTCCGGACTCCTCCTGTCTCCTTCCTGGCTCCTCCCTCCGTCGGCCCCACCGTGGACCACCATAGCTGGGCTCTGGATCTCCTCCTGCCCGGACTCCTCCTGTCTCCTCCCTGGCTCCTCCCTCCATCTACACCTCCTTGGACCCTTCTGCCTTCTGCCTGCCCCATCCTGGCTATCCGTCCTCCACCAGAACCTCCTCCCAAGACCCGGTATCCCCAAATCCTAGTCATCTTGGTTTTTGTTTGTGTTTGTTTGTTACCCTTTAGGTGCGAGGACGCACCTTCCGGGAGGGGGGGGTAATGTCACGTTCCCCGGACTTTGTTATTGTTTTCGTCTCGTGCCATGTGTTCCCTGTGCCCTGCCTTTCCTCCATGTTAATTGTATGATTGTCTGCAGCCGTGTCTCGTCAGTGTTGTCAATTACCTCGTGTATTTAAGTCCTGTGTTTTGAGTTCTGTTTGTCCGAGCGTCAAGGTCCCTACCCGATGTTGATACCCCTGTGTTGATTCTGCCTGCCTGCCTGCCTGCCTGTTCTACCTGCCTGCCTTTTTTGTATCTTTGTTACCATTTTGAAATTAAATCCATTTACGTTTATTTTACGTGTCGTGCACTTCGTCCCGCGAAAGCGCAACCGTGACAGGTATGTCCCCCTAAGTGGGAATGCTTGTGAGAAGATCTCTTGTGCATAGCAACATAATCATAAAATACACAATCCCTAGAAATACATGATGCAATACGGACTGGTGTAGAACTGAAGGTTAATACTGTACCATCCCATTTTATCCAGCAATGACTTCTGTAACAGTATGCAAAGTCAATATATTTTTCTATATTTATACATTATGTAGACTGATATACGACTTTACATATTTACCTTATTTATTAATTTAGCGAATGCAGACTGCATGGCTAGGTCTCAATTAAAACATCAATAATTATGAGGTGTGTTCCGATATTTTAAAAGTACCTTAAAGATACATATTATTACTCAAAGTGTACATATTATACCTTTTAAAAGAGAACCACCCCAGTAACAACTTTTTTCTGAGAGTTTAGACAAATATTTTACATCGTAAGCTTAGATAAGCTTATATGTAAATATAACTAATTCCCTTCCCTTGTCTACATTCACTTCACAGGTATATCTGTAAGCATCTCCACTTTCAGTCTGGTTGCCATTGCCATTGAAAGATACAGTGCCATTTGCAACCCGTTGAAGTCCAGGGCCTGGCAGACCCGTTCTCATGCCTATAAGGTCATTGCTGCCACATGGGTGCTATCTGTGGGAATCATGGTGCCCTATCCTGTGTTCAGTATACTGGTGCCATTCAACAAGCCAAACAACATCACAGCTCACATGTGCAGGCTCGACTGGCCCATCAGCCAGGTGGAACAGACTTGGTGAGTTACAATTATTACGTTACAATTTTTCTGTTATACTGTATTAAGGCCACGACACACTAAACCAATGACACTGACTGGGAAGACTACAGCCAAAGGCCAGCTGAAGTGTACAATCTATGTCTGCGTGAGAGGAAATAACCAGCAGGCAGTAGTAGTCTATATTTGTCATTCAAAAAGAACAATACAAACGGCAAAGTGTGTACCATTTTGGGAATCATTCGTTATGAATCTTATTATGAATCTCGTTAATCACTTTCTTCATTCTAGATGGCCATGTCATATTTGACATAGTATTGGATATTCTCAGGTAAAATGACATAAAGTTAGAAGATCTTCTGGGCATGTTCACATGACTTTGTCATTTGATGGCTTAACCTTTGCTTTTCTAGTGCTCTGGTTTGCTAAGATCAATGGCAAAACAGAGGGATCTTTCCCACTGACTCTTGACGGCATGAAACACATCACAAAAACTAAGCTTACAGACACTCAGCGTTGGCCAGCCGTTGGGTTCGGTGTGTCGCTGCCTTTATTTGATGATTTAATGCTGCTCCTGGAGGGCTCCTTTCCTGCAGAGTTTAGCTAACACCTGCTCAAATACACCTGAAGACCTTGATTAACTGGTTTCAGGAATATTTAATTAAGGATGATGCTAAATTCAGCAGGAAGGCATGGTGCGTTCAAGCCCTTCTGGGACGTTTGTGTTTACAAGTTGGAAAGTTGCAATTATGACATCAGTTGCATTCAAATTACTTTGGTCAGAGAAAATTTTCTACATAAAAATACAGCAAGATTTTTTAGCTCTACTTCTACAAAATGATTACAGTATGTGCATCAGATTTGTTCTTTTAATGTGCATTCAATTGATAAAGGTGGTTTGAAATATATTGTTATACATTAATTGTGCCATACTGTAGTAATTAGTGTTCACAAATTATCTAGTGTTATAAAAAAAAATTATCATCAGTTATTATAGTGCAGCCATTGTGTCTGCCGTGCTTCTCACTAACATGCTGCAATTAGAAAAACTAACGACTTTTTCCCACTCATAATTATAACTTTATGGTGGAGTTAAGTTGCTTTTGCACTTTCAATAGCCACTATAAGTAACTTTGCAACTGCATGTCAGCTATTATTGGTAGTAGACTGCAGCTAAAGGAAAGTTTGTAGAATTTTATAGAATAAATTATATCTCTGTCACATACTGTGTACAAATGTATACTGATATCTATCTATCTATCTATCTATCTATCTATCTATCTATCTATCTATCTATCTATCTATCTATCTATCTATCTATTCTTTTTTTATTTTATAACATACAGCCTAGTTAAGTAACATGGCACAACCAAGAAAGGGACGTTCCTTGAAAACATGATTGCAAACTTGACATTATATACAAGAGTTAAAATTCGTAGTTAATATATATTTTAGTTCGGTATTTGAATTTCTAGAATTTATTTGAATGTACTTCATTTGGTTAATGAAAATCGTTCCGAAAAAAGATCACAGACATGCATATGCAACACACAGAGCACCATTTTTTTATTTTTTGTTAATGAATCATTCACGCTTTTGAATGATTGACTCAACGATTCAGTGGTCCATTCATAACGTTCAGACACTTGCTTTCTTCTATATTTATAATAAAAATATGAATGTACTGTCATAAATGCATCAAATGTTAAAATCTGTCATGAAAGATTATGCATGCATTTAATACAGTAAGGGGAGAACCCCCTTTAAATAGATCAAACAACTTGGAAACAATATCAAATGTCATTTCTCAACAAGGAAATTGTGGCCAGTGAAAAAGCAGTGTGGCTAGTAAATTCGGAAAGCCACTGACCACAGTGGCTGGTGAAGCCCTGTGTGCAGTATATGTGCAATTCTATACAGAAAGTGTATGAGTGAAAAGAAAAAAAAGTTCAAAAAGCAGTCCCTGCTGAGACAGAGAATACCACTCTGTATAGCAACGACAAACGGCGTGACCAAAATAGAACTAACTACCGTAACCCAGAGCCTGGAAATTCATGCTGCTTTAAGCTGGTCTGTAAGCAGGTGTCCTGCTGTCAGGACTCAGCTCTAAATAAGTTCAAAATGCATAACAAGAGCAATTAAATCTCGTTCATTAACTGTGATGCTGTGACACAGACCTCTGTAGCATTCATGATCTCTCTCTGTTCAGACATTCATGTCGGATGCATCATATCAGTCAACAAGAGCTTCACACAAATCACAGCCTGCTGGTTCAAGTCATGGTCAGAGGCTTGGCTTAGAGGGCTGTTGAGCTCCAGGGGGCTTGGATTTGTGACTTTCATAATATAACTGTAAAAACAGGCAAAGTGCCCTTGATGAGTCTCAAAGCTGCAACTTGTTTTTGCATTTTATCAGGATTGATTAAATGACACATACTCCAGCAGCTAATAGAGAGTGTATCACCTTTTGAACCTACTAGCAGGCCTATATATATATATATATATATATATATATATATATATATATATATATATATATATATATATATATAATAGAAATATAGCTAAATGAAAACAAACAAACACAACACACAGGTAAATATCACACATTATAATTAGTTTTGCATAAAAAGGTGCTTCCCAATATCACACGCTTGTCTCTTACAACCACTTCCTGGTTGGATTAGTATTGCTTTTATTGCTTTTGTGCTGGAGCTTGTAATGAATTTGAAAGCCACACAGGAAACAAGAGGAGAGAAAAGTGTCTTTGATATGAGATAAGTGCAGCATGGAAAGGAGCTGCAAGCACAAAGCTGTCTGATAGATGAAAAAGATCAGAGGAACGGACTACCGGAGATGCTTTCAGGGAACACTCCCACGTTGTCATTTGAATATTATAAAATGACATCATATTATGGGGTAGAGCTTTTTAATTTAAACTTTGACATTCAATTGTATTGCTTTGTCCCACTGTATGCCAGAACTGACCATCTGCTCATAAATAGTATACCAAATAAAAATGATATGCAAAAATTGACTTTTGGCGTATATATTACACACACGTGTTCGACGTTTCACAAGCATATGATATGAAATTTGCTGGCGTGCATATGATACACAGTTTTCACATACTTATGACAAGCACCTACCCCACAACCCTGATCCTACTCATAACGTAGCGTACACAAGCCGTTTTTGCGTATCTATACCACAATTTATCTTTTTTATGCACACAATCATGAGATTGTGTAGTTAATCATTTAAATAGTCAAAAGCTAGTTAAACAACAATAATATTACACCATTACACTGAAAATAACCACTATAACATTTAGTAATATTCTGTGACTGTTATCATTGTATATGATACTGCTCATCCAGGTACCTCTTTTAACTACAGGTTAAAGAGATTTTAAAATTAATTTCACACACCTCCAAATTTCAACTGAACCTTCTTTGATCAATACACTAAAACATACCAGGACTGTGTTGTAAGCCTATTAGAGAGCATTGTTGACAATCTTCTTAAGTGTACCATTCTTTTAGAAAATGCAGCTCAGTACAGTATTACCAGACATTTTGCAATATTTAGGTTTCATCATCTGTACACACTATTTTTCACTGACCGATATTTTCTCTCTCTTTCTCTCTGTTAGGTACGTCTTGTTGCTTTTCATTCTGTTCTTCATCCCAGGTGTGGTGATGATAATTGCCTACGGTCTCATATCCAGAGAACTTTACAGAGGGATTCAGTTTGAACTGGAGCAGAAGAAAAACTGTGGTATGAACCATTTTTGAAAGCCCTTACACCACAATTTCAGTTAGCCCTCAAAGCAGAGTTGCCTGAGGCATGCCTGTTTACTTCAATAAACTGGACTAAACTGGATTAACACCTGGAAAATGTTGTAACGGTGTAAGTGCTGCGACTGAGGTAGCAGTTTTTTTTCCCCCATTCTTAAATGCTTGACACTCTTTTCCCTTCTCTCTGTTTGTGAGAGAGGCTGCTTGACCCATGTCGCTTATGGTGAAGACTGAGTGCGTTAAGGTCATGTTGAGTACCTCCCTGGGCACTAAGGCTGTTTGTGCACCGATGTGCTGAATGGAAATTCTCTAAGGGACAAGCTTTAGACAACTTCAGTGAGGTGGAAAGAGGTACTTCTGAGGGCATTTCTGTTAAAGACCTCCGCAGGTAGCATTTATCAGAAGTATTTTTTTAAAAAGCACTATTTGTACCTGTCTTGCACCATAGCTGTGATCAAATAAATGAGGCTGAATAAAGACAAAGAGAGCAAATAGTGAAGTTACTGCTTTGGAGAACTGAGAGTAGGGACATGCAGAAGGTCTTACTTATTTAAACAGGATACTGGTTATACAGGTTGTTATTTGCACTACTCCCTTGTATCAGGTGCATGCAGAGTGTTACAAGATACAGTTTCTATAAAAATGAGCCAATGCATCCTCCTTATGTCGTTGTGCTCTGCCAAACCTACTTCATGCCATCTGCATTAAACGGCAGTGTTGAGCTGTCTGAAGTGTCTGTGGACATCGCAATGAACAGGTTATGATCTCAGGTCATGATAGTAAATAATTAAAAATAAAGTCAAAATATAATGTGCACTCTACTCATGCAACACTGCAAACCTGCAGCTCAGACGTTTGTATATTTTATTTATATATGCAACTTTATCGAAACAACATACAAAAAAGCTGTGTTTTTAATACACGATTTTACTAAAAACTACTAATTTTCAGCTGATTAATAGCCAACAAAGTATTTGTTAAATTTTGTTATTGTGTAGGATAAGGGGTGTGGAATATATGCTCCAAGTACTAATAAATAATCAATATGTTATACTAATATGCAACTAATTAACAGTAAGAATTATGTTCCTGTACTATAGTGTTTCCGTTTTTTGTAATAAATGTGACCTGGACCACAAAACCAGTCATAAGGGTCAATTTTGTAAACATTTTCAAAACATCATCAAATAAGCTTTCCGTTGATGTATGGTTAACATTGAGAAAACTCTCCTTCAAATTAGTTTTCAGCATTGCGTACTACTTTACCAATTAAAAATTATGTTTTTATATATTTACAGTAGGAAATTTACAAAATATCTTATAATAATTTTGATCCATACAATGGCTATTCCTACGTGACTTAACACTGGTTTTGTGGTCCAGGGTCAAAAATTATTCATGACATATATGTCCAAAAATGCATATACACGCACACATATTTGTATAGACTATATAGACTTACCAGCCATGTTATTACAGTAAGTACACCTTTCCGGTACCGGACTCTTTGTGGCTGTGTGCTGGAAACATTCCTTAGAGATTTTGTTCACGCAGTTGCTGCAGATTTGTCAGATGCACATCCATGATGCGACTCTCCTGTTCCACCCATCGCAAAGGTTGGTGACTGGTTTGAGGCCAATTTAGTGTAGTGAACTCATTGTCATGTTCAAGGAACTAGTTTGAGACGGTTTGAGCTTTATGACATGGCACATTATTCTGCTGGAGGTAGTTATAAAACGGTGAGTACACTGTGGTCATAAAGGGAAGGACATTGTCAGCAACAATACTCAGGTTGGCGGTGGTGTTTAAACAATGCTCAGTTAGTACTGAAAGTGTTCCAAGAAAATATACCCTGCACCATTACACCACCATTGCCTGAACTGTTGCCTGAACAAAGCAAGGACGGTGTCTTTGCTTTCATGTTGTTTACACCATATTCTGAGCATACCAGAAGCAAACATTATCTTGTATTGTATTGTATTGTCATTTTCTGTGAGAATTGTAAGTTCGGGTTCTTAGATACCAGACAGGAGTTGCACCCAGTGCAGTCTTCTGCTGCTGTAGTCCATCTGCTTCAATGTGTTGTGCTGTTGCCCAAGATTCAATGTGTTGTGCATTCAGACATGCTCTTTTACATACCTCGGATGTAACAGTTCAAAGAAGTCTGGCCAATTTCCTGACTTCTTGCCCATAGAAGTGCCGCTCACTATATTTTCTTTATTTAGGACATTTCTCTGTAAAACCTAAAGATAGTTGTGTGTGAAGATCTTAGTAGTTCATAAGTTTGATATACTCAGTCCAACCCACCTGGTAGCAACAAACAAGCCAAATTCAGTCACTTAAATCATCTTTTGTCCTCTGCACAATCTAGAATTAAACTGCTGGTTTTGTCTGGCCAGAGGAGAACGGCAGCCTATTTTAACACTATTTCCCTGTTTACAACCCAAATTCCATTCTTGCCTGATATAGGTTTCCAGCTGCTGAAGAGTTTTTGGTTGTCTAGAGGCAGGCTAGTTCAGCACCCGGACTCTTCTACTATGAAACCATGCTGTTGTTATAGTTGCTTTGCATTTTCGTGCTGAAATACACAAGGCTGAAATAGACGCCATCTGGAGGGGAGCATTTGTTGCTCTAAAACCATTATATACCTTTTAGCATTTATAGTGCCTTCCAAAACATTTAACCTGCCCATACCGTATATGCTTGTGCACCCCCATACCCTCAAAGATTCTGGCTTTTGAACTGAATGTTGACAATACGCTGGAAGATCTCCATCCTCTTTAGCCTGAGGGATACAGCATCTGATTTTGTGTTTAAAAAACAATGGTTTTTGAAAATATTCCTGGGCCTGTTTAGTAATGTCAATGACAAAATCATGTCAATGATTGATGCAGTGTTGGCATTCAACAAAGGTCTTCACCCTCTTTATGGTTTGTTCATTTTCTCCACAGCTAAAGAAACTCTTAAGTCTCTTAAAAGTCCTCATCCTTAACCTCCTTTAAGGGTTAAGGTGCTTTCTGAATTACTTTTTTACTTTATCTTTCCTTAATTTTAAGAGGATTTTTTTTTTAATTGTGTTACTAGGAGCAACACTTAGCACTAAGATTTGTCATGAATATGGGTCCTGATGCCAGTTAACTTAATTAGTGTCTAGATGTTCTCCCAGCTGAATCTTTTCAAAATTTCTTGCATTTGCAGCCCTTTGTTGGTCTCGTTCCAACTTTTGAGACCTCTAGCAGACATTCAATTTGAAATTAACTTAGTGGATAAAAGTATAATATTTATTTAATTATTTGTTATGTTCTATTGTAAATAAAATATTGGCTCATGTGATTTGAAAGTCTGTCAATGTTCATTTTATTAAAATTAAAAAAATGCCCCAACATTTTCGGAATTTGAGTCGTAATACTGTGAAGCTGCTTTGACACAAACTACGTTGTAAAAATATATCATTAATAATTAATCATTTAGCCTCATGTCATTTCAAACCTGTTAAAGCTTCACTCATCCTTGGAACGCAACGGTATTTAGGATGTAAACCTAGATGCTTGTGACTGTCCCATTGACTGCCAAACAATTTCCACAGTCAAGCTGCAGATAAGTATGAAAGACATGGTGGGAATGTTACATATGCCATCAGTGGTTCAACAAGAATACTTTTTGTACAGAAAGAAAACAAAAATAATGTGTTTAAATTAACGTTTCGGAAGTTAATGTAGCGCCATTTTGTGCTTTATCCGGTGGACGCTATTCACGTACACAGTTCTGTGTTAGACGCAATGGAAAGATATCTCTTGTATGCGTATTAATGCTTTGATTTGTACAAACATCTTTACATTGCTTCTAACACTGAACTACTGTAAGTACATGAATAGCGTCCACCGGATGATCTGCAAAATGGCACTACGGAGAAATCACAGTGCCAAATTGCACCAATTCTTTGTCTACAAAGTTTTCTCTTAGCTTTATATTATTGTTGAACTACTGATGACAGATGTTGCATTTAGATGACGTCTTTCATACTTTTCTGCCCCTTGACCGTCATAATTGTTTGGCAGTCAATGGGACAGTCACAAGCTTCCCGGTTTTCATCCTAAATATTACAAATAGCTTTTAGGGGTTTGGAACGACATGAGGGTGAGTGATTAATGTTCATTTTGGTGTGGAGTAACCCTTTAAACGTCTTTTGTGTGCAGGTGTAAAGAACGGGTTGAATGGTGCACTGTCTCCTGGCCATGATGAGAGTGATGGATGCTATATCCAAGTCCCAAAGAAGCCCCCAGCTATGGAACTTTCTGCTCTGACCACCTCCGGCACCATCAAGGCAGACCGTCCACGGAGCAACACCTCAGAGGAAAAGCTCATTGCCAAAAAACGAGTGATCCGAATGCTGATTATTATAGTTGCCATGTTCTTTATATGCTGGATGCCTCTATACTCTGCTAACACCTGGAAAGCTTTTGACCAAAAGTCGGCCCAGCGCGCACTTTCTGGAGCTCCCATCTCCTTCATTCAGCTGCTGTCTTATACTTCAGCCTGCGTCAACCCTATCATCTACTGCTTCATGAACACCCGCTTCCGGAAGGCTCTCTTTGCCACCTTTGAGTGTTGCAGGCGCCCGTGCCACAACCGGAAGAAGAAGAGGGAAGGTGATGATGAGATCACTGGAGTCACAGGAGCCTCCATAACAAAGTTCAGTTATACCACCGTTAGCACGGTAGGACCGTGTTAGCATTAGCAACGCAGGCCTCTCCAGTTTCATCCATGAGCTGTGTGCTTGTGACATGCACTGAGTTCAGATCACCAGATGTGTTCTTCTTTTTCATGGTGTCAACATGCTTTGTCCGATGTGTCAGTGTTCATTTTTATTTGGAAAAGAATACCTCATTTGTCTGGTCTTTCTGCCCAAAGTTGGTGTGTCAGTGGTAAACTGTCTTTCTATGGTTGTGTCTTTATTTATAGCATTGTGATACAATCAAAAGTTGTGGTGCACGGGACAAGCAAAGATGTAGCTATATTTTTATTGTGTAAGACTTTTCAGAGGAATCTTATCATGCATGGGAAGTGTTCATAGAGAATACCATAGAAATTGTATCTTTGATGTTATAGAACCAAATATTGCATGTTGCATGATCAAACACAAGACTACTCTTGTAGCTTTTTGGCTACAAAATGGTACATTTTCTTGTCTATTTTGAGTCTTGTGATGTATCATCATTTTTTGTTCTCTGTTTTGTTTTATGACCGTATCTTTGTCTTAATGAGCTTTCTTAAATGGCACAACTGAGTCATTCTTTTGTGTATTCTGATAATAAGAACATCAGATGGTTTTGTAGGAGACGATGTTTAATTTGTGCTCCTTCTTTTCTGATGCACATCTACTACAAGTTATCCTACATGAAGATGTATCAGGTGGGCAAGGCAATTCAGTCGTCAACGGAATCAACCAACTCTTGGAAGTCTTCACCCCAGTTGAAGTGATGCCATGGTCAATACTGCCAAGCTGCATGCCAGGTTGGAATTTTAATGCCCTGGCAGTGGAGATAATGATTTAAATGGAAATAATAAACTGTAGAGGGAAGTTTGATGTAATAGCCTTGGAGGCACTAATGTTGTTTGTATGTTCTAACACACATTCTCACTAAAACACACACACAAAAAAAAAAAAATCAGTTTATCTTAAATTGCAATTGCTCTAATCGATTTCTTCCTTATTGCTGAAGCAGATGAGACACCTGGGATATTCGGCTTCTCGCCTTGCCCCAACAAACCCTTTCTGAATATATGAAAGGAGAGCTAAGCTCTTGTTTGTGCTGAAATTAATTTATTCAGTGGTTCATGCTAAACATGAAAGCTGGATCTGCACAGCGAAACCAAGCGTTTTAAAATTCATCCTCAAAAGGATGAAGCGCACATGAGATGTTTGTGTGCTTGTACTTGGTTCATCTTGTTATCCATTGGATTGTTGAAATGCCTGAATGCCCATATTTTATACAAGTATTGGCAGCAGGGTTATTACAGTTGACTACAAAGTAAAAAAAATAAAACCCTTAAAAACATTTTTGTCACTTGTCACAAATGAATGTTAACTGAAATAAAATTTCAAATTCCGGTTACACTTTATTTTGATAGTCCACTTTTGACATTGTACTAACTAACTTTGAAACTACATGTCAACTAAATGTGCACTAATTCTCATTTATTTACAAATGCTTGTGTAGTAACTCTCAGAGTAGACTGTTAGGGTAGGTTTAGGGTTAGTAGAATAAATTGACATTCATCGCAAAGTTTCTCATAGTCAGTATGTTGTAGACCCCTCAAAATAAAGTGTTAGAAGATATTAAGCAGGAAGTCTACTAATACTCTAATGGCTGCTAATTGACATGTAGTTGCTAAGTTACTGTTAGTAGAATATCTAAAGTGGACTAGCGAAATAAAGTGTTCCAAGGCAAAAAAACTTCCAAAAACTACACCAAAAATCACAAAATCTTTACAATATAATGAAAACAGAATAATATAAAATATATTCAAAATATTACTATAACCAGTTGATGGCAGTTGAAAATATGGCCTATTAAAATGGTTGTTGTTTTTCAAATGATTTTGCAAATGACACTTTAACCTTTACACTTTACCAAAATTTTGTAGAACAGGAGAGCTGTACAGTGGCTAAACGCTTTTTTATTTGAATTATCCAGATATATCAGCATCAGAATGCAGGTCAGAACCTGTTTACTTACGTGTACCTTTATCTGCCTACATAAATATGAAAATAGCATACGATTATTATTGAAAGAAGCATTCTTTCTCTCTCTATGTTTCTCCTTTCTTCCCACCTTCTCCATGACTTTAGGGGGTCAGCACCAGAATTCATAGCTTCATAATTTGTTTATGTGCCCCCCGGGACATACAGTGAGCAAGTATTTCAGTGCTCACACATTGCCCAACCTTCTTACCTCTTTTATTTCCGTCTGCTTCTCTCCGCGATTATCACTCCCTTCTTGCACTTTTTCATTTCATCGATCAGTTTTCCCACTTTTCATTTCCTCCAAAGGACCACCTGGGTGTGTGGCAGACCTGTATCAAACTAGAATCTTGGGGATAAACAGAAATTGTTATTTCTCACTCAGACACACTCAGACAGGTTTTCTGTTAAGCAGCTGCTGTTATTTCTATTGGTGTCGGTGACATCCACCAAAAGCGCGCGGAAAGTTGAGCAGTTCTTCTTGCAGATTTGTTTTGCTTGGGTACATTATATATAACATGAGTCTGGCCGTTAATTTCAAGCGCTACGACAGAGGATATTGAACCAGTTTCAAGACAACCATTCATATATTCAAAGGTGGTTTGATTCGGACAGAACGCAACAAAGTAACAAATAGAAACTGATTGATACTGAAACCGACATGAATAAATAAACAGCAGAAAAACAAACAATTACATTTAGATAATCAGGCAGATAACAAAGAACGACATTCAGAAAGTCATCTCTTATCCCACTGGGTTTACAGTGCAGTGTAATGAAAGTGCCACTTTTGATGCTTTTGTCTCACACTTTCTGACCTTGTTCAAAGTTTTCTAACATACTTCTGCTGTCTTCTGTGATAGATGTAAATGAGCACTAACTGACTGATAATTATGCAGCGTCAAAGTTTGTCTGCTCTAGATTGTTCTTTTTGGAGTAATTATCCTCAGCTAGTTCCCCTTCTGAAATATAGATACAGAAACGTGTTATGTGTTTCTTGGGAGTGCTTTGTGATCTGTATAATTTAAGCAAAACATTGTGAGATGCTGAATCGAATATATGTACTGTCCTCGGAGTTTATGCTTGAACATCTTTGTAAATAACAGTAGTTTTTCTATTCTGTACTGATATCATATGATAAATCACTAAATATCAGATAGTAAAAAGTATTTTTTTGTAATAGATACATGTTTCCAAGTAAACCACAGAATCAACCAAACGTACCAAACAGACAACAGTGACAAAACAATATAGCTACATCTAATATTAAAAGCAAAAGGTCATTGTTTTTGCATTGCAGAGGATTGTGGGACTCTGAGTTCATTCTGTTTAAAACACAATTAAGTGATAAAGAAACAGGTTGTCAAAATGCTGTGTATTGGCTAAAACATCACAATACACCATGGCCACCATAGCCTTAAATGACGGAGAGAAAATATAAGACTGTGTGTGTATGTGTGTGTGTGTGTGTGTGTGTGTGTGTGTGTGTGTGTGAGTAAGCACTTGTGCATAACCATTGATTGTATAGTTAGGCCATTTTTGTAGCAATTTGTCCTTTCCAGTGGCCATCATCTAAATATAAATGCGGTTTATACATTTATCAGTGCTCAGTTATGTTCAGTGCTACTTTGTACTTTACAAAAGTTATGTGATATTGTCTTTCAAGGTTATATTCCACATGTCCGCCATGTTTTTTTTTTGTTTTTCCCATTTCTAATGTCTTTGCAAATGACCAATAGCATCAACAGATGTAAGATTCCATTTTTTTCTGAAGTAAACTTTAATGTATAGGGTTGTTTTCAAAGGTTAAAACTTTGAAGTGATATTTTCTCACAGTGTTTCCCTCTTTCATCTCCAGCTAGTTGCTGTTGTGATGAATGGATTTCAAAGGGCAAGTTTTAAGTGGGTGTACATGCTTTGCGCATTGAATGAAAATTCAGTGTTCTGAAATGTTTGGACTTCATGAGTTTTGAACAGAAAACAGTCGATGTCGCTCAGTGTGTATTTAATGACAAAGCCCATTTTAGATTAGCCGTTGCCCGTGTCACAAACGAATCAGTGATGTGAAGCTTATTTTTTGTTATATAAAGACTAATTAAAAGAGGAATCCTTTGAAATGAAAATTATATGTCTTAGAAAAAGAAATTATAATAATAGTGATAATTCGCTGCTTATTAACATTTGAAAACAAATTGCTTGCAAAATCGTTTAGAGTGCCATGTGCAAAAACATGCATAAAATTATATCATAGCTCAAGTCTTAAGTCAAGTCAAAATATCAGCATTTTACTTAATAATAATAATAATAATAATAAAAAAACAGACCATAAACTCTAAGGCTGCATTAAGGTTACAAAAATAAATGACATATACATTACCACTGTTAACAAACAGTTTCATAACTTCTCTTAAAAATAATATAAAAGGTTTTAAGGTAAATCAATATGAATACAGAAAGTACATTTGTAAAAAAAAAGAAAAAAAAGAAACATAGAATAGAAAAAGCCACATTTACATTTTAAAAAAGATTTTTCTTTATTTATTTTGACATTGTATGAGTTATGACTTCTTCTGGACCTTCTCAGAAGACTTCTGAGAAGAATATCTTGAGAAAAAAAACCTACCTATATTCCGTATGCTCTGTTTAATATGATTATGCCTTCTTGTAGCTAAAGCTGTGAGAAACTCTAGCAATGTCTGTTTCGAAGCCAGCTGATCGCATTATGTGTTTGATATAATACCTGAGGCAGCTTGTTTTGCAATGTGTAAACGTCTTTTGCTGTGTTCTGGGTTTGTAGTTTGAGGCCAAGGCTAAAATAAAGCTTTCTCTGTGCTGCCATGGTAATCTGTCTTCTGTTATCACGTCTTTGAAACTCCCACTCGTTCCTCCTTCATTACAGAATGTTTATTCAGCTACTTAGTTCACAGGTGATGTCTCACAGAATCTGTTTCTCAGTGAAAGCCAGTGTTGTGACAGCGCGGCTACTCAAAAGTGCTTGCGTCTTTTTTTTGTCTGCACGGCTTTGAGCAACAGGACAGGAGTGTGTGTACAGTATGTGCTGTGTGTGTGTGTGTGTGTGTGTGTGTGTTATGGGTAGACGGGAGATTAGAGAGTTACATGGTAAGATGGTATCAGTTTAAAATGCCTAAAGATTGTTGTGAATGACACAAAGGAATTAATAATAATAATAATAATAATAATAATAATATTAATGCATTTTATTTATACACTCTCAAAAATAAATGTACAAAAGCTGTCACCTATATATTTGTTCCTACAATATTCATGTACCTTCAAGGTACATTTTATTTGAATCTAATAGGTACAAAAGCATACCTTTGAAAAGGTACGTATCTCCCCAGTGACAGCTTTTGTACCTTTCTGAGAGTGTAGGTACCTTTGCAGCCACCAACAATAAATGTAATTAATTCCAAAGTAAAGCGACATTTGAAAATATAATTAATCTCTTTGGTGACTCCTTTATATCAGTGATCTCAACACTCACATCGATTTCAGCTCGCTTTCTCTATACTCAGTAGGGCATTAAGGGCATTATTGTATTGTTTAACATTTAATATTGACTAAATAATATCCGTATAATGTAAGCATCATCCTCATACCGAGCTGTTTGAATTCATCACACTTGTTATGTATGCAGCCTGATGAACGTTTACTTTCTGTTTTTATCTATATTATATCTACATATGAGAATGCAATATTTGTGCTCATTTAAAATTTACATGTATAAAATATATTCTCATATGAAACCTTTTAGAAACTAACAATTTCAGATATTAAATTGGCCTTATATCTAACATATAGGACAATTTCACTTTTGATATGTGAAACAGAATCACAAATTTGAAAATTGAGAAATTATCAGATGAATAAAATATTTTTATAAACTTTAATCTTTCAATTTAATATATGTATATTATTATTGTTATTAAATTAACTTTTTAGGGCTATAAATTTATATTTATTTCATCTAAATAATATTTATTTCCCCTTTCAATTCGTCTCTATCCCTTTATGTAATTAACATTCTGTAGCCTAGAATTATGCTATTATCTACCATATATTTAGCAAATAGACACGTCTGCTAATTATGAAAATACAATTGTAGGATATTTATGCTCGTATGTGATGATTAATTAGCATATTGTGTTTTCATTTAGAAATGAAAATATGTGACTGATTCATTCCTCAACAAAACACTGTCACAGAATTAAAGTGAAAAGTTTTTATTAAAACTTCCAGTCAGCATAATCAAAGCTTAACTGGCATATCGAAAATTATGAGATTGAAAGGAAGGAAAAAACTAACATAAAAATATAATAATAATAATGATGATGATGATGATGATGATGATGATATACAAATATTACAAAAAGATAGGATGGGTAAAATATTTTCTTTTAGGCCTATTTTATTTACTTTATGTAGCATTTATTCATGCAAAACGTAAGAAGAATGCTGTTTACATCGCATGCAATATAGCAGGATTAATATAGCATAATAATTTATATTATAGAACAATAAAAGAAATATAAGAAATGATGTAGGAATTTGTATAATAATTATTATAATCATTTCTTAATTCAAAATAAAATAACAATGAATCAGTCTCTAATAAGGTTGCTATGGTCATAGGTTTGTTTACGCAATGAACTCGTGGCCAAGAGAAAAAAATATGTTGTTCCCTCAACTTAAGAAGTCGTGGTCACAAAAAAAAGAAGTTGTTCCCTCATCATAGCATCTGAAGGCCACAACATAACGATGCTGTTACCTTGACAAAACAAATATGTTCCCATAAGTTAATATGACATTCCCTCAATTTAATATCTTGTGGTCACGCCATATTATCACGTTCCCACGGCAAAACTAAGTGAACCGAAGAGGACCCTCCGGTCTTTAGAGCATTCACGATTAAGGTTCGCATACTCCATACGGCCTGTCATTGTATGCAAAATTATACTTTTAATAAAATTAATGTAATTATAATTTCAAAGTATAGTTAAAAACTGCGCTAGCACTGACACAGGAGTTCAAGTAAAGGCAAAACCTTACGCTGAAGTGCGATCGGTGCGTTTGGCTGTGAGTCCAGCCTGTGTTAAGATTCACTTCATCAGTCCGTTTTGCCTCGTTTCCTGTGGCAGCCATGTAATTGGGGTCCAGTGTCTTCTTTTGCTCCTTTACAACCTTTTCTGTTCAATTGCCTTATTATCTCTCAGGTTTACGGTTCACACCTGCCTGTCAAGAAGAAAATTTCCTTATGTTTATTAATTAGCCGCACGTCTGCGCAGGCAGGTAATGAGCTAGAAGATGTATTTCAATGTTACGTTTATCTGAGCGAAGGGTGAATCTCAACTGAGAAATGACTAATCAAAAACACATGCAATTACCGCTGTGTGCGCAAGACAGACGCATACGGCTGTCAGGGGAAGCTAAGCAATTCACTCTGTCTGAACCCTCGGTCCTCAAACATCCAACACTTATTTCCGTTTCATCTCTAAAAAAACATCTCCCATTGAGGAAACTCTAGTGGGGAGAGACAGAGAGAAAATTGTGTTAAGGATGGCAAAGATTGCTAGACCGCAAGGGGAGATGGTCTGTTTTTATGAGGGTCAGTCTAAGTCAACAAGTCTCTCCAGTTCACACACACTGTAGCTGTTATGAGATTCTGCCCATTTCTGTGGCTAGACTGTGTAAGGATTGATCCCGGAGACGTTAGGTCAAAGTAATGTCTTGTGAGGGATAGAATCTCATGTGTATGTGTGGTGTTTCATTTATAAGCCCCATCTGGTGGCCATCTCCGAAACCTCGGTCATATCACAGGTGAGTTTGTACGTGGTCAGCTTATGTGAGAGCCTTATCTTATCATAAGACAGATTACAGTGTCAGGAGACATTAAGCTAGAGATCCCTCTTTGAGTGTGTCCGAAGAGCAATTCTAACAATCAGCTAACCCAACTACGCAATATTGTCATTGCGGACGTCTTAAATAATTGTCTTCTGACATAAAACTTGCTGTTTTTGGATGAGGTGAATCACTCAGGCTGGCCATGATGGAAATGAACAGATGTAAAGTTCCATTAGTTGCTTTATTATTCAATGTCAATACAGCAAATGACGAACACAGCCAAATTTATACACTCACAGAATCCTCTGAAAAGTGAAAACCTTTTGACTCGCTTCCTCAAAAGCAATAAAAACAAAATTCAAGGCTCATTCCCAAAGCATGTTCCCTGCATAAACAGCTCAATTCAGTACAGCAGAATTTACAGCTCAATTTACACCCAGATATTTGTACCAGGCCTACACCGCCAAAAGAGGCCGTATAACTTTGAGTTGAGATTCAAGCCATCACGATCTCATTACACTTCTGACAGTGATTCAAAGCCTTTTTTCACACAGTGTACATTTAAAAGGTGGGCGAAGAAAAGAAAGAAAGATATTGATGCAGAATTTTCACCTTAGAAATAAGTGGTAAAAGCAGAGAAGCTACATTTCATATGGATGGACACTCCTCTTCGCCTTCGGTAATGAGATGGTGTTGGAGGATTCACTGTCAGCCAAATAGACCCTTTACACACTAACACCCATATCCACACACACACACACACACACAGGCGTTTCATGGCGCCCACTGCATACTAACGGCTTGGAAAGCTCTAGAGAGCCAAGCTATTCATCTTCACTGGCCCTCACATTTCTTTCTGTCCTTCTCTCTTCCTATTCTTCCTTTCATCCAGTATTGCAACTCTTGTTGCTTCATTCGATCTTTTGTTCTCCTGTGTAAAATTCACCCTTTGGTCTAGCAATTTGCTGTAATGTTGCCAAACATAATGACCCTGTATGCGCTCACAGGCCCATTTTACATACTGGTTTGTGGGTGTAAAACAACATTTTTCTAACGAGAGGCAGTAATTGCGCATGGACTACACAGTGTGTGACCGACCCTGACTTCTGGTGACCCCTCGGCCGTGCTCTCGTGCAGATGGACAAGTTTGGCCAGCTTTTTTGGTACTTTGGTAAGAAGTGCGATCTACATAAGATGCAGTGTTTTTAGATTGTCATTGTGAGCAAGACTGCATGAAATCATCAAGCACCATTCTTCTTTTTAATAATAAGCTGACAAGTTGACAGCTCACTTGTGATAGATTCATTGTAATCACGTTTGCAGAGCTTCTAGAACATTCACACACACACAGTACAGGTAGAAGAACCCTCTCCAACCACCAGATAATACAAATAAATAACCCATGCTTGTTTTAAACAGATTAAATACCATAATATTAATGTTTAGTTATTTTAGTTCATTTATTTTAGATTCTTCTGAAACAAAAATAGCTACAGTAATGCAGTAACAAGTATCTTTCGTGTATTTTTCACTTCTTACAATAGTACACAAGTGGAACATAATAGCTGACTTTTATTGAATCATCAGTCAGAAAAAACACTGCAAGCGCATGGAGATGCACTTTTAACTAATAGCTTCTAATAAAAACTAGTTTACTCAGAGATCATTCCTGTCTTTTCAGGTCATTAGAGGTTAATTTCGCTTTCTATCTATTCTCATTATTTTACATGACTGTTATGAACATGATACTGTTGTATTATGCCATACTAAACAATCACAGTGACTTGCCACGTTCGTGCTGCTCTTCAGGAGCTCAATGACATTAAGAAGAATGCAGGTCTATTTATTTAGTAAAATTTGATTAATACATTTTTTCATCCAAACTTCCTCCTTGTCTCCTCAAAGACAATATCCATGTGTGAAAGTAGACCGCTGTATTAACTTTAATTTAAAGTCATTTTCAATCAGATGTTGTGAAGTATGTAATGAAAGTACTACAGAAGTGTTTTATTATAGGTTTTTTTTAGGCTCTTTCAAAGCTTTGCTTGGTGATTAAAATTGTCAACAAGTTTCAACCTTGAAATGAACTGTTATGTTATTTGTAGCTGTTTACATATATGAAAATGTAATTATAAAGTGTTAAAGTGTTCTTTAAAACAGAGTGCAAACATTTATCTAAAGGGAGATTGTTTTTTTGTTTGTTTTTTTTTTAACAAAGATCTCTGTTATTGGAGGTTTCAGACATACAGAGAGTACAACATTTTAAACAGCAACTTAATATTTCATTAATGTGTCATTAAAAACTATACACTAAAAAAAAGAAAACAAATGGAACAGAGATGGTTAGTAACTGCTCTGATACATACACATACATTGAGTATATTTTTCCTTTTAAGAGTAGATTTAAATGTGGTTAGACTTCTGAGTACAATTCTAATAACAAAATACGCAGTTTATTCTAAGTGCAACAACAAAACAACTGACAAACCAGTCTAAATTGATTTGCAGATCAGTCTGAATTATTTGTTCAGTTCTGTCAGGAACACTATTGTAAAAGATGACTGACAATTAGCACACTGTTTGGACCGACGGTGTGAATACGTTCTGGACAAAAACTTAAGCAGAACAGATCCAATATAAATGTAGCAGATTTCATTAAGATTCTTAATGATATTTTAATGTAACAACCTAATTCAAGATAAAGGAGTCTGATTCAGTGAGGAATATTAGAAGGCCAAGTCCTGACTGTGGACAAAATGAGAAACTGGACACGGAGGATTGGTTCTTGGGCAATGCGATAAGCTGCTGAATAATACTGAACGGACCTTATATATATGGATGCAGTGATAGCCTTCATGTTCCTATGGCTCTTCTAATGCAAACTTGACTGACGTGACCCGCCAGAAGCAAAGCTATGCTTGATTTCCCTACAGGCACTGAATCATGGGAAGTGGTTTCTCATTAGGAGCTGCAACAGGAAACGGAAGAGCACAGATAGCACACAAATAGTGACCGCGGACATACGATCAAATGAATCCAAATCTGCTAATGCATCCTGTTGTCTGTCACAATCCACATGTAGCGGCGCCCCTGGTCATGGGTGTGAGATTATTACTTTTACTTGCTCGCATCCCCTCACAGCACCACTGCATATGATTATAAGAGCAAAAATGGATCTCCCAAAAAATATCAGAATAAGCCTGATGACTCAAACTTTCGTTTTCAAAAGTATGTCGTGGCACTAAGGTCATTTCCTGTACAAGCTGACGCAAGTTTTCACTAATTAATGAGGTGAGAGAGTCAGACGGAACATGCTAAAAATGGCTAGAGCAAGTCTTTGCAGTACTGGAAGCACAAAGCATTTACTGAACAAGAGTCAATATCAATAGCCTGTTTCGGGGTGTTTTTCTGTTACACGGAAGCACAGAAGTTATGAGCCCCCTGAGGTTTGATGAGTTAGCAAAGCCAGACGCATTTTTGTGTATTTTCAAAATATCTGGACACTTCGCATGGCGTGACATGTCACCGTGCCGTGCCACGGTCTTCAAATCAAACATAAAGTCAGTCTGTCATATGCAAGATCTAATTTTCAAGTATCTCATCCAAATGTGCCTCATTTGGTTGTCACTTCCCACACTGAAGGCTGTTACCTTGACTCAGCTTGTTTGATTTTCGACTTTAAACAAGTTAAATTGAGTGTCAACTTAGTATCCACTGTGATCTTCTGACAGCCATTTTTAGCAAATGAATTTTATCTAACTATCTGATCAGTGTATTCAGTCTAATTGCTTTTATGTGACATTTAATGACACTTTTAAAACTTGTTCTTCCATAGTGTGACAAAGTATACAAACAGAAGTATGGAAATCTTTCATTAGGACGGTTGTGATTGCTTTCAGGTTAGTTGGTTTCTTGTTCATTTCTTAATTCATTTTCTTCTAGGTTTACTTAAAGGCGGTCTTTAACATATCTCCTGCTGGAACATTTGCAAGAATCCTGAATCCCATTGACATCAAGGGTCCACTTCCATCTCAAGTGGTCAGTGAGTTACTTAACCAATTTTTAAACAGTGTGATTACCTCAATTTCAAAAGCACAGCAACATTTGGAGAAGCATTATATGTGATACAGGACTGAATGTAGGCCTAAGCCCTCTATGATTCTGCTGTTAAAATGTTTAAAAATACTATTTGGGCTCCAACTTTAAGCAGTCCCAGCCTTTAGATTTTGGACCACCTTAGATGGACCAGCCCCAGTTTTACTGAAATGTCATCAAGTCTTCCATGCATGATTCCTTTCCAGAGCTTTTGCAGAACCCCGTGCAGAAGAAAATGTACAGGCAGAGCTTGAATTAGTATTTGATCAAACATCTGGGCCGATTCCAACAACAGCGACATTGACCAGATACTAAAAGAAGCAACTCGCGACCCCACAACGTCGGGCTTTAACCTCACCATTGATGTCACCTCTATTGTTGTCATTAGTAAGATAAAATAGCAATTTAAGACTTCTTCTGATATCCCCAATCTTTAGATTCCGCGCTGCCTAGAAACTGAGCAATCTGTGATAATCCCAACTTCAACTTTTATTGTAGAATCAGTGAAGATAATTCCACTGATAATCCTCACCAACGGAACCTTTGTGGCTGCGCTTGCAAATAAAGTTCTACTGAGTTGCGATCTGGTCGCCTTTGATAAAAACAGGGGTGAGTCATGACATGTTTCCGTATGAATTTAGAAATTAACATGCTTTTTGTCAATTGTCAAGCAACTTTTTTTGTTTTACAGCCAGACCTTTCTTCTTTGCTGATTACCTACATCATTCCTTCACTTATCCTTAACAAATCACTCAGGTATGCATATCTCGTGTATGTTTGTGAATTCTTAGATACAAATTGGAGCGTTTTCATGAGTGTCTCCCTGTTCTAAACTCTCCAGTGAAGCCAGAGTCAAGTCAGAAATTCCCACGCTCCCGAAACAGCATAGATCTTACATTAGGAGCAGGCGGCTGTTTTTGCAGTGCTTTTGAATGAAGTGAACACTGTAGTTCGAGCAGCCAGAAACAACACGTTACCCTTCCAGATCTTTACTTGCAGTGTGGTAATGGTACAGGTGGTGGGTACCAAATGTCTCAGTACCTCTCAAAAATAAGGCTTCCAGAGGCTTTAAAAGCAAATTTCAGCAAATAACCATCTTTTGTCTTCTCTTTGTAACACAGAATATTCATCAGGTGAAGTCAGCAGCAGGATCAGCGTGTTGGCCGCTTCAGTCCTGGTTGCTACTGTGTAAGCTCTGGTTCCAGCAGTTTAGCAATGCATAACCAGTCATATAGTACATATTCAAAATAATGGATTCAGAGCGGGTCTGCTCAAATAAAGACTCATACATGTAACGCTTGACCCTGCCATGGATCAGCTCTGGCTCTGTACCTTCAGAACAGGCTAAATCATCTCTAGTAATGAAAAGCGCATTCAGTTATTTTATTCCTAAAAACTTTAAATCATATTGTCATTGGTTTCTTTTGTGGTCAATGTAATGCAAGTCCATATTACTCCCAATGTCATTTATTTATTTTTATTAACATTCTGTATCATAGTTTGTAATTGGATCCAGTAAAACAATAGCATTAGTACAACTTTAGAGGTGTATAAAAAGTATATTATAAGCTATATATAACTAGAATGCTATAATAATACAGTATATCATATATATATTACAGCATATAGCACTACATATATCCTGAGTCTGACTCATGAAGAAACATATTATAAATCTGCTGGAATGCATTGCATATTTGTGATCTATACATTTGTTGATCTATAGTCAATAAAGTTAATCTTCTTGTTAGTCTTAAATGCTAATTATCAAGTGTTTTTGTTTTCTCGTCCTGTATATCTGCCATCAGATTTTATCCCTTCCTGGCTGTTACTTTTCTGCTTGGCTCTCGCAGATTTACTTGATTTTCTGAGACACTGAAACAAACAGCTCATTACATGTCAGGTATCTGAGGAAATACATTGCTTCTAGGTATTCCTGCAAAAGTAAAATATATGTACAAATAGCTGCAGTTCCTCATTAGTAGACACTAGATGCAGTGACAAATTATATTCCTTTTCACACAAAGTATGATTTACAAGTGACAGTTGGGTTTGAATAAAGTCCAGTTTCTCTATAGTTACTTGAAGTCAAAACTGATGCTTTTGTAGAGTTCGGTAGCTCAATTGAGGTAAAAAGAGTATGAGTCCTGTGAAACTACAGAAGTTCAACAAAACCTTGCAGCAGTTTTAAAATGGCACGGTTGCATCAGTTTTTGTTTGTTGACACTATCTGGAAGGTTTAGGGGTTGGAGTTAGTTTTGAGATATTTCCAAAGACTTTTAGCAACACTGCATGCATATTTTAAATTAGTAATAAACAGGAAATAGTAAATGTTTGAAACTTTGTAATGTACCTATATCAACATAATAAAAACATGCCAGGGTCATGTTGATCCTGGACACTTCGCTGTAAAACTAGCGCGACACATGCAGTAAGGTGCCAAAAACGTGTGTTACGAAATGTATCTAGGCGTGTGTTTCCCACGAGCATGGGTTAGGTTGGCCCGCGGTGTTTACACAGACCCTGAACACCGGGACTAAAGAACATCTTTGTTCACATGCTGCCAGGTATTGTGTTCAAAGGTTTTGAAGAGCAGCATTTTTGTCGCCACAGAAACAGAATTCTATCAGCGTTTCTGTCAGACAAATCATCTCTTTCTCAGAGACATTCCACCATCTATCTCATTATCTATAAACGATAAGATCACAAACGACTCTTATGCTCATACATATGCAGAGGCATTTTAAGTATTTCTTCAAGCATTAATCAAAAGCAGTCTGAAGGAAATTATTCAATGTAATTAATTTTAAATTAATTACACAATAAACAAATGCTGAGAGAGTTTCCAGTGCGTAGGAGTGGTTCATGAGAAGCTGCTTAACCGACATACGACATTGCTTGTGTGAAAATTACTGCAAAGAGATGCAAGCGGAGCAACAAAATACTATTATTAAAATGGTTTTAGGAGACCTTATCAAATCTTAAAGTAAACTATATCACTCCTTCTAGAAGTATATTACTTTTTGTCAAGTAGTTTTATTAGCAATGACTCTCAAAATAACCACAAAACACAGTAGTTATGTCAATGAAATTGAGCACTTCTACAAATGTGGGATTTAATGTTAATAGGATAGTTAGGATAGTTAATAAAGCTAACCTAAATATAAATTATCTGAAAAAACATTTGAGAAATCGTCTGTGTAGCAGTTTTATGCAGTGTGCTTTTGATCAAGTATAGGCGTCCCCAATTAACACACACACACACACACACACACACACACACACACACACACACACACACACTCTCTCACACACACACACACACACACACACACACACACTCTCACACACACACACACACGGGCCTTGATCCCCATCCCACATCACTGAGACCTGGACTCTCAACCTTCGGGTTACAAGACTCCATTAGATCAGCGCTGCCAGATCCTAGTTATCAATATGATTACTGCTGCTAAAGCGATAGGGTGCGGCAGCACAATCCAGTTCTGTCATCAGCGTGGAGATTCTGTCAGCGAAAACAAATTCCTCTTTTGAGTAATCATACCTGTAATCACGGTGTGGTTCAAGAGAAAGAAGCGCTACCACGAGCAAATGTGCAAACAGTTTTAATCTTACACCGAAGCAAGTTATAACACTACAGACAGACTAAGAGCACCGCATTATTAAAGACACGATCGGACAAATGGACTGGATCAATGGGAATTAAATACACAAAGTACGCGAGAATTAACTCAAAACACCTGAACACTGACAGTTAACAGGACAGAAGTAGGGCACAGAGCACACGAGTCTGAATATGTGATATGTGTAGCTGCGTTTAAAACTGAACAGGAGTTAAGTGCTGGGCGTCCGGTCAGAGAGAACTGACTAACTGAGTCTGGTTTCTCCCCAGAGTTTTTTTCTCCATTCTGTATGCATGGGGTTTGGTTCCTCTGTCTTCTTTGTTGGGGACCCCTTAACACCTAGTGATTGAGACCGTCTCTGCATTTTAATAACAAACTGTTTAATCCCTGTCATTGTACTCTTCTACTTTATATTGTTCAGTGCTTTGATGCAACCTGTGTTGATAAAGCGCTATATAAATAAAAATGATTGATTGATTGATTAAAGTCAAAATTAGAGCTGGGTCATTAATTTAATAAGTTCATAGCATCTCATCATAAAGCAGACCATCTCAGACGCCTGGTCAGTGGCGCCAATGTTAAGGTTTTTGTTATGCCCAAAAACAAACCCATTACTTATTGAGAGAGAATAAAGACAATCCTTAAAAGTGCGCTTTAGACCGATTAGATTGTTAAAGCATGTATTTTAAAGAACATACACTGACGTTAAACGCTTCCCTCTTTAAATGCTCAACTTTAAAGCAGATGCGGAATTATTTCTGTTAGTCAGCGGTGCTGTCAAAGTCTTGTTCATGTACTCATATTTTTCCTCCTTTCTGGTCTCTTGCTTAAATAAAATAAATGCTACTTGAGCAACATGATTGTGAATTAAAATGGGAAAAGCATCACTAAAAATAAATGCTGGGAAAAAGTAATGCATCTGTATTATTGGTTCTTCAAGGCTAAAGCGACATGATCGTGTTACAAAAGTAGTGATAGGTCAGAAGCAGGACAGTATTCTGTTCAAAACACGCTCGCACATCGAAGTTGCTTATCAGGCCCAGAAACAAACAAGATGAGATGCACCTGAAGAATACTTTGGTAGCGTTATTAAAAGAAACACCATTGAAGTAGATCAAATAGACCAAAACTTTGGGGAAAGTGGTCTGTTGAAAAGTCTGTCGATGTTACAGGATTATAGAATTTACTTTCAGAACCAGAAACTAATGACAACCACAGTCCTGCAGGGATATTTGAGACTCCTGCGTCTTTACCATCAGTCCAACCCTTAATACACTGGAAGGGTATAACTAACATCATGGAGGATTTCATCGAATAAAGTCCTTTTGATTTGATCTTACTTTACGAGTAAATAGTCTCCTCTCGCCCGGTGCAGAGATAAAATATCTTCATGCAAAAATGTTTGACTAAAAAGGCATGATGCAGATTTATTGTCTGAAGTGGGGAGAAATTAGTCAAGGATTTCTAGGATAGAAAGATAATAAACTATTTAAAATAAATTCGTAGAAGGTGAGTGTCAGCAAAAAATGTAGATATAAAGCTGTGATGAGTGAGCTAGTTTAATAGTTTCTTAATTCTTTCCTTCAACCACGGTGATGACCGGATGTGTGCCAGCATTCCCAGGCCTTTTGTCTTCGACCTTTACCAACGTAAAAATAGAGAGTTCAGAAAGATAAAGCCCAGTACAACACATTGGGCTGACTTTTTAGGATCCCTTCTGATGTGTGTGTGTGTGTGTGTGTGTGTGTGTGTGTGTGTGTGTGTGAGTGTGTGGTGTGCGTGTGTGTGTGTGTGTGTGTGAGTGTGTGTGTGTGTGTGTGTGTGTGTGTTTAGTTCAGCTGTTGATTGTTTGGCCAGGGGTCTGGTGGTGAGG
>NC_056705.1:4160904-4173404 GCF_018831695.1 Puntigrus tetrazona
GGTTAGCATCACAGCTAATGCTAAATGATCCCTGCCTGACAGTCGGCCGGATGTGCTCGTGTTTACAGCTGGACAGCTCTATCCAGACCCTCGCGTTGTTTTCATTTTCTAACTCAATATTAACTTTCAGCCGAAATGTCCATTTTAACGGTGATGCACATTGCTTAATTAGAGTGCTAAGGTCAACTGTAACGTGATCTTCAGAATAAAAATCTCATTCATCTCCCAAACCACAGCAATCCACATCAGACGTAAGCCTTTAGACTCACGATGAACCCTATAAACCGCCAACAATAACGGAAGTGTGTGTTTTATTTAAAGTTACGAAATTACGCTATTGCTTCCCTGGGTAAATAATGTCAGTTTTGAAGTAAGATTAACATGAATCAAAATATTAAAATACTAAATGTACGTGTATTCATGTACTGAATAATCCACTGTAGGGGACGACAAAGAAAAATTACTTTGTCTAAAAGTTTTAAGGATACCATAAGATCATATTATTCTATAATATCTTCATTTTAAAGCCCTATGGCTTGTCTGGTATCTAAATCTGGCTTCATGTTCAGATACTTGAATCCTCGGCAGAAGCTAAGTGTATTTAAGAGGAATCTCTCACCTTTCCTTCCTTCAGTAGTATTGTGTGCCCGTTTAAAAATGCTATTCAATTTTTTTCTCAAAGTTTGCTTGCTTGTAAGTCAAGGCACATATCTCGACATCCTTTCAGAATCGTGTTCTTGGCAAACCTTTCTTTAGGCGTCTTCTTCTTTAAGGCCCTGTGTTGTTCAGCTCCAGAGATATGATGATCTGCCCGTTTCATGGTTGGAAATTAAATAAAGGCCACCGACGCTTAGCTGTGTGCAAAGAAATAAGGTTAAAAGTAGGACACATGTTTGGTAATGAGTGGTTAGGCCTCTCTCGAGATGCGGTTTGTCCCGTCATGTTTTGCCGAGGGCGTGGGTCTTATGACAGTATATCTAGAGCACTCAGTAGTCCACACTGTGAGCGTCTGCGCTACGGTTCACTCAGCAGATGCTTATTCCTGACAATCAAGAGAAATTAAGCCAAACATGTCCATGGCACGGAGGAACTCATGCACTCCTTGGGTGAGTGACTAGAAGTAGTCGTGTGGTTTATAAATGAGTAACTAAATCTGACAGCTCGCTTTAATCAGGTTTTACGGTTTAGTTTGTTCTGGTTGTTTGTTCACGGTGCGGTTGAATCTTCTCTGTGATGTGTGAGGAGCTCACCGTGTTGGTACGCTGTTCTCTGTTCTCGCTGGAGATCCTCGGTTCTTCCTCCGGATCGCTGCGGTCCAGTACATCTCCGTCTCCAGAGCGCCGGGTCTGCCGTGATCGGGTCCCTCGCCGCTTTCTTAACAGAGAGCGTTTGTTTGGAGAAGCACATGACCGTTCCCTCAGCTCCAGAACAAAACCCTGATTCGATGTCATCAGCAGATACAGAATATTAAAAAGACAAATCTAATCCAATGACTAGTGCTAGCGATGGGATTTTTTTACCATACTATTATGGTTTTTATATTTATGTTTTATAGGCTATATTTTATGTAATATTTTAAAGACTAGTTCTGTGTTTTTGACATTTTTATTATATTTTCAAAGTCTAGCCTATATGGCTTTTATTAATGCTTTCAGTTATTTCATACTGTGTGTATATATATATATATATATGTATAAATACACACTCACACACACACACGCACAATATATATTGTTAAATTATGTAGAAGTTTATTTTCTTTCATATTATAAATATGTTTAATAAACAAATTTTTCTTAAATATATACATACATGCATATATATTATAATAAATATACATTGTACACATTATGTAAAGAAATCAATATTTTGGATGTAATTAATAATTTGGCAAGACACATTTTAATTAATGTTAATTTAATAATATTTAAGTTTTAATTGTAATAAGTTTAGGTTAAAGTTGCCTTTCAGTTTGTGATACTATTATAATTTGTATTCATTATTTATATTAATCTTTTTGTAATTATTGTTATTTGTTTTATACATTTTTTATTCCACTTGAAATGAAATAAAATCAATGAAAAAATTAGCTTAGACATCTATAATTTTATTATTATTGTTTTTTTAATGGCATATTTTTTTTTCTGTGTGTCTGTGTCTCTGTGTGTGTGTGTGGTTGTCTGTCTGTGTGTGTGTGTGTGTGTGTGTGTGTGTCTGTGTGTGTGTGTGTGTGTCTCTGTGTGTGTGTGTGTGTCTCTCTTTGTGTGTGTGTGTGTGTCTGTCTGTCTGTGTGTGTGTCTGTGTGTGTGTGTCTGTGTGTGTGTGTCTGTCTGTGTGTGTGTGTGTGTCCTGTGTGTGTGTGTGTGTGTGTGTGTGTGTGTGTGTGTGTCTGTGTGTGTGTGTGTCTGTGTATGTCTGTGTCTCTGTGTGTGTGTGTGTCTGTCTGTGTGTGTGTGTCTGTCTGTGTGTGTGTGTCTGTCTGTGTGTGTGTGTGTGTGTGTGTGTGTGTGTGTGTGTGTGTGTCTGTGTGTGTGTGTGTGTGTGTGTGTGTGTGTGTGTGTGTCTGTGTGTGTCTGTGTGTGTGTGTGTCTGTGTGTGTGTGTGTGTGTGTGTGTGTGTGTGTGTGTGTGTGTGTGTGTGTGTGTGTGTGTGTGTGTGTGTGTGTGTGTGTGTGTGTGTGTGTGTGTGTCTGTGTGTGTGTGTGTGTGTGTGTGTGTGTGTCTGTGTGTGTGTGTGTGTGTGTGTGTGTGTGTGTTCAGCTGCCGAGCGCTGTGGCCAGCAGGATGAGTTCAGACGGAGGCGGGAAGCCTGTGAAGGTGGGCTCTCTGGTGGAGGTCATTGGGAAAGGTCAGCGTGGGACCGTGGCCTACATCGGCGCCACCCTCTTCGCTTCGGGGAAATGGGTGGGTGTCATCCTGGATGAAGCCAAGGGCAAGAACGACGGCACGGTGCAGGGGAAACGCTACTTCACCTGTGAGGAGAACCATGGGATATTCGTCAGGCAGTCTCAGGTAAGAATACACTAGAACCTGAGACGGACACGCTGTAGAGGAGCTGCAGGTTTAAAGATAACTAGTGTATAACTACTTCCAGGGTTTAATCATCAATAGTACATTATGACAGAGAGCCTGGAGCACAGAAGCAATCATCAGCGGTGTGTGTGTGTGTGTGTATATATATATCAGTGGAAAGCTTATTAGCGAAAAATGCATCCTTATGGCTATATTTGTGGCCATGGGTCGCAATTATGCAAAAGAGGCTTTATATAATTACACATTCAGTTATCTGCATATATTTCCAGGGTATTCATTTGGACACTAGAAGATGTCATGTTCCTATTTCCTGTTTAATTTTGTCGATGTATTAAATGCTTTTCAGAGGATTCTGGACTTCTCTTTATCACCCAATAAATCAGAAAACGCTGAAATAAATGCATTTTCACAGTTTTTTAGGAATACTATGTTACATATAAACTAGTGTAAAGATTGTGAACATATAAAAGTCCTTCAGAACACAGAGGGGAAGGAAGTCAACACAGACTTTACTCTGTTTACGGATGCAGATTGATAAAGTGTAATAAAACCTCTAGATGCAGATTTTGGAGGGTTTTTCCTCCAGTCTGAAAGAAGAAGAAATGCTGTTAAAGCAAAACACCCACATTTCTAATTGGACCAGTGCATGAAAATAGCAGTATGTGTGTAGTATATCTCAGATCTTGTGAAATCGTCAGATTTGTGTGAGTTGAAGTATAACCCGGTCACGGTCAGACCTCTCTGTCCTGACACCAGGCCCGTGAAGCGTCCTCCGAGGAAGGAGGAAACACCGCTGTGAGTCACGATCTCTCCTTTCTCTCTTCAGATTCAGCTCATCGATGAAGGAGGCAGCTCCGCTACTTCTCCAGAAACACCTGACTCAGGCGTGGCCAAGCTGCTCAGGAAAGGTGCGAGCGTCTCGGTTCTTTCATGCCGTTATATTCACATGCTACGAGGTGACTCGTGGCGTTTAATCACTGCGTGATGCATTTCCTTTTCTCTCGTTTTAACTTACAGAAGTCCAGGAGACGCCAAAATCTGTTAAGCAGGTATGAACCAGCCTGAGATTTCAGTCTACATTTTTGAATTTCATTATTATCATTAGTATTATTTGTTTTCCATTTTATTTAAATTTCTAACAGATTTGTTTTGTGCTTTTTGTGATTTATTTATTTAATAAATTATTATATAGATGTAATTAATTAATACATTTATTTATTTTAACAGATAATGAAATGTAGCCTTTGCAGTTCATTAAAATGCATTTCTGTCTAATATTTATTTTTATTCCAATTACAAAAAAAAAAAGATTTTAGAGGTAGCCTTCCAAAGAACGTACAAGAAATGAAAAATAAAGTGAAAGCAAGGACTCTTAAGATGCTCTGTGTTGGCCTGTGTGGGGCTGATCTGTATAAATGAATGGAACTGAAGGTTTTTGTGTGTGTTTGGCTGTTTTTGCTAACATGACGAAAAGACTCCAACAGCAAAGAAGGTACACATCAGTCCTCTTTGGGTTCAGCTCGTGTGTCTGAGCACAGCACTGCACATTCTGTTCACATTCACTCTTTATTTTCCAGTGGCTGTCTGTTTATTTTTGGTGCTTCTTGTGGAGTAAAGTCCCAGCGTCTGACTCGAACACCGACTGCTTGCATGCTCACCCTTCCTGTCACCTCCGTCACAAACAGCTCCGTCTGACTGAAGATAAAGACGTCACAGTGTTCTCACAGAGTCTCAGAGCAGCATCCTTCAGAGGAGATCAGCTAGTGGAGGACAGGGGCGGTAGGGGCTGTAACGTTTCTAACCAAAAGAAACCGAGTGTTGTAAAGGGGGCAAATGTGCTTTTCTTTCATACGTTTTTAAATAAATCAAAAGAAGTTGATAGACTAGAGAGCGCTAGCGTTAGGGTCAGGTAGAGATGATCCACACCGTTGTGTTTCTTCAGTCACAGAAACCATTACTTCAGCACATATTTTAAAACCTTTGATGTTATGATATCCATCGTAGTGCATAGTTATATCATCAGCAAAATCACCGCTCATACAGCGTATAGATAATAATCTAAACATCTCCAGACCAGTTCACATCAGTGACCTTTCTATGAAAACACTTTTCTGCCACCGAATAAAAAAGAAAAGGGAAATGCGACTTTCCCTCCTGATCGCAATTCTGTTTGTAACTCCCCATCCTGAACTTATATCTTACGGTTCTCAGTTTAACTCTCGCAGCTCTGTTTAAAGCACTCTATTCTCTTTTGTGTCTCGTAAGAAAACCTGCATTTGTAAGAAACTTTGAATTGTGAAGAAAAACAATGCTTTCTTTTTTAATCTCATGGCAGAGACGAGTTTCCATTCCATAGTGGTTGTGGGATCAAGTTCATTTCCTGAAGTAGTTTTGTTTCTGCCGATCTCCATCCATCCGTTCATGCAGTGTTTCTGTTTCTCTGTTAAAATCTCTTTCCTGCTGGTTTTCTCTGTGCAACCCCTTCACCTGTTCCCTCTTCTCTCTGTATTCTTCTGTGTGTGTGTGTGTGTGTGTGTGTTTTGTGCTCCTCCCTCAGCCTCCTATACGTCGTAGTACCAAGGTGAGCCTGCACACTGCAGCTAAGCATTCTGGGAAATGTCTGTCCCGATGGAGGGCTGTGTTCGGAATGGAATTCTATTTTTACTCTTTGAGATTCAAATTGGAGATCACAAAACGTGGAGCTTTTCTCACGTGTAAACGAGGCTTATGAGCGCAGATTTTCCGCCTTTTTTTTAGAAAACGTTCCCTTTGTTTTGTTCAGCTACATATGCTGTAGTATTCCCATCCGAACTCAGCTCTCAACTCTTATTTATTTGCTTTATTCTCACTTTGACTGCACTGAAATGTTCTGATTAGCAGTAATATTACCGATTTCATGCACACTGTTGGATGAGAACAGAACCTGAGCTGAATAATGTCTCTTACGGCTGAATCCCGTCCTCTGCATCACTGACTCTGTTATTGAACTGAACTGATGGTGATTAGGCGTGAGGTGGTGTAGGGGTAGTGTTGGTCTGTGTATGGAGGCGAGCGCCAGGCTGATGTGTGATGGTGTTGTTTATTGGTCGTAGCAGTGGCCCACGCCCGGCCGTCTGTCCAGCTCCAGCTCCTCCCTCTCTCATCATGGTACGTCCCAGAACTCTAACCCTCTCTCGGGACGGTCACACGCTTCTGGAGATCCTCACCGTTCATCACAGCATGGCTGGCCTGCTTTACAGCTGCAGTAGAGGAGTAAACACATCCTGTCTCTGTAATGGATGTGAATGGGTGCTGTCCAAACATCTGATTAAAACATCATAATGATCCACAGGTCTCCAGTTCATCTGGAGAAGACAGAAGATGAAACAAACCCATCAAGATGTTTTAACTAAAGGCCATAATCCATAGTAACTCTTCTTCCAGTGAAAAAGTGCAGCTTGTGTCTCACGTCAAAATCCAGCCACATTTGTTTAGAGCTGGTTTGGACTGTTTTGGTCTGTGTATATTTCTCTCCTGATTAAGTTATTGTGGATTGTGGATTCTAAAACGTCTTAAAGCTGGATTAGTTTGATCCTCTGTCTTCTCCAGATGTTCACTGATGGACCGGAGCGCTGTGGATTATTCTGATGTTTTTATTCTGACGGCACCCATTCACTTCCATTACTGAGACACTGACGCAGAGACACATTTCTCCAGATCTGATGAAGAAACAAACCCATCCTAGTCTTGGTTGATAACATTTTTCAGCAAATCTCTGTTTTTGATTTGTATTATTCCTTTAATAAAAGCCCTATATCTGACAGATGTTAATGCCTTTGACTTGTTTTGCATCGTTCAGCAGATGTTTGAGATTCACAGTAAATGCAGGTGTGAATTGGGTCAGAGACACTACAGACCGGTCACTGAAGCGCACGCTTGTCAGGGGTCTGGTGAGCACTGTGTGTGTTTGCTGGGGTCAGAGGTCACAGGTCAGGCACGTGATGGAGTGGTCATCGGCTTGAGATTAACTTCTTCTGTTTGTCTGCAGGCGGGTCGTCCCTCTGTTGGAGGGGCGGGGCTTTCCGAGTCAGTTTTAGCCGAGAATGAGTCTGCAGCGTCTTCCCAGATTGCACTGGGAGCTCCTGTCGTCCCACAGCCCAGCGGCACACCCAGCGCCCCTCCTCCTGCCACCCCCAGCAAGGTCAGCGACCTTTGACCACAAAACCATAGCATGATCTATGCACTTCTGACACATTCAGAGATGTTCAGTACAGTTAAAGGTGTGTGTGTGTGTCTCTGTGTGTGTGTCTCTGTGTGTGTGTGCATGTGCAGGAGGAGGAGAGTCTCCGATCTCAAGTCAAGGACCTGGAGGAGAAGTTGGAGACTCTCCGGATGAAGCGCTCGGAGGATAAAGCCAAGCTGAAGGAGATGGAGAAGCACAAGATCCAGCTGGAGCAGCTGCAGGAGTGGAAGAACAAGATGCAGGAGCAGCAGAACGATCTGCAGAAGCAGCTGAAAGAGGCCAAGAAGGTGCTGAAGACAGAACACACTCACATCAGTCACACACTGCCAGAAGTCATCAATCACAGGCACTGGATTCAGATGATTCAGAGCAGACAGTATCTGAAAAAAAAGTTTTGCACGTTTTACAAAATTTGTTGAATCAATGATAAATGATTGTTTACATGCAGCTAAAAAACACAGAATTTGGGAAAAATATAAGAGATAGGTTTCATGATTTTAATTAATTATACATCATACAGTTTATGCTTTAAAACAAGATCCAGAAGTTTAGTAACAATAAACTGATTGCATTGGGCTCTAAAAAGTTCTTTGTTTGATTTTAAGTTGTACCATTTAAAAAAATAATTGTTTCAGTTTTTTGGACAATTCTGACTGAAGAAACAAACAAAAATAAAGCAGGGGACTTTAATAAATTGAATTTTTCAGTTAATTAGATAACCTTTTTTTATCACTGAAATGTAATTTTTCTTCCTCTAACAATAATGTACAGTGTGTGAAAAAAATGTTTTTTTTTTTTTTTTTTTAACTAGAATCACATGAACATATTGCATTACACCAAATACACAAAAACAGAATATCTGAAAATTAAAAGAGATTTCATTGAAGTTGTGAAGGCATGCTTTTTGATTATTTTGTAATAATTAAACTTAATAATTAAAATGGAATCCAGAAAAAATACATTGGAAAACACAGGATTCTGAAACATAAAAGTGTTTTTTAAATTATTTAATGTCTTTCACGTTCAAACTTTTTGATTGATACAATTTAGTTTAACCATTAAAACAGGTCCCAGAAGAATTAAAACTAGGAAAAAATTAAATGGAAAAAATTTAAGAAAAAGTAAAGTTAAAACACTTCATGGAGAGAGATGATGTCTGTTTTACTGTTCAGTTGAGCCTCAAGTGCAGGTTTGATCATTAAATAGGTGTTTGTTCATGCTATGGCTGTTTTATCCTCTCTATAATGTGAGTAAGGTGAGGTTAGTGTCACCGATCGAGGCCTGAGCTCCTCTGCTGTCTGAGCGCAGGAGGCCCGCGAGGCTCTGGAGGCCAAAGACCGCTACATGGAGGAGATGGCCGACACGGCGGACGCCATCGAGATGGCCACGCTGGACAAAGAGATGGCCGAGGAGCGGGCCGAGTCCCTGCAGCAGGAGGTGGAGGCTCTGAAGGAGAAGGTGGAGGAGCTGACCATGGATCTGGAGATCCTGAAGCACGAGATCGAGGAGAAGGGCTCGGACGGAGCCGCCTCCAGCTATCACGTCAAGCAGCTGGAGGAGCAGAACGGCCGGCTGAAGGAGGCCCTGGTCAGGTACAACACCGGCTCGCATCTTCAGAAAAACCATTCCTTAGTTCCTGCATGTTTCAAAAGAAACTGTCTGTGCTGCCTGATAATCTTAAGAATTATAATACCCACTTTACAACATTTCTGGTACAGTTAGTGTTACTACAGGAAGCCCATCTGTTCATCTAGCTTATAGTCAGCGAGTCATTGATGTGGTTCACTGAATTTAATCCTGAACACTGAATCCAGCCCAGGTGTGTGTTCTCCTGCATGTTCCTGAGATGTGCTCAGCACCTTCATCTGTGTGTGTGTGTGTTCAGGATGAGGGATCTGTCGTCGTCTGAGAAGCAGGAGCACGTGAAGCTCCAGAAACAGATGGAGAAGAAGAACTCTGAGCTGGAGACTCTGAGAGCGCAGAAGGAGAAGCTGCAGGAGGAGATGAAGCAGGCCGAAGCCACCATAGACGAGCTCAAGGAGCAGGTTAGATGGAGAAACACGAGCAGAGCTGGGTGTGTGGGGTTCATTTCATTCACAAGCTTGAGACTCTACTCCATTCACTTTGATTCATTTGAATATATAGGCAACCGGGTATGTACCTGTCTTTTTCATTTTCAAGGAATAAAAGTCTCATAAAACACACCATCAGTGGTGAGTCACAGAAGCATTTGTAACAATACGTTGTATCAGCATTTTCTCCTAGATCATGATCTATAGAGATATTTTGTAAATGTCCTGCCGTAAACATATAAGAACTTTATTTTGGATTAGTGATATTCATTGCTAAGTACTTCATTTTCTTCACTTTAAAGGATTTTCTCTATATTTAGATTTTTTCGCTCCCTCAGATTCCAGATTTTCTAATAGCTGCGTCTCAGACAGATATTATCAGAACAAACATCTGGAGAGATTATTCAGCTTTGACCCCAGTGATGTCCATGATGATGTTTTATATTCCTGGGTTGCTTATTACTTACATTCATGTGATTTATAACATTTAAATTGCACACAAGGCTCTGTTATGATAAAATGTATTTATTATAACGCCACATCTATGGTCTAGTGTTCGGTTCATGGTCATTAAATTAAATGTGATGTTATTGTTTTATTGATGTCTTTCTGAAGTTAAATCAATGATGGAGTACATGATTGATTTCAGGAAGTTGTTCTGTATCTTCTGATGTTTATCTGGTTCTTTAACGAGCAGTAAAGAGAAGACGACCTCTTTATTCCATCAATCAGTTGGTCATAAAAATGTGTATGATTTTAAAGCTTGGGGTTTGTTTTGTGACACGGGTATGATATATTGTGTGTGTTTTCAGGTGGATGCAGCTTTAGGAGCCGAGGAGATGGTGGAGACTCTGACGGAGAGGAACTTAGATCTGGAAGAGAAAGTGCGGGAGCTGAGAGAGACCGTCAGTGACCTGGTGAGGCACTAAAGGTGTAGTCTGTAGTTTAGGTTGGGGTTTAATCGCCGTAGAGTCTTCTAGTCTGAATCATGACCGTGGTGAACGTTGATCTTGGTTCTCTGATGCTCAGATGAAGCGACGAGCTGCGAGATGAGACGGAGCTGGAGCGTGAGCAGCTGGAGCTCGGGTTCGAGAGGCTCAGAAGAGAGAGGCGGCGCTGGAGTTGCGTGAGCAGCTGGATCACCTGCAGGTCACCGCTGCGGCAGCTCGGTCTGTTCGAGACGCCTCAGTAAAGCTGAGTTTTCTGGAGGAACAGGAAGGAACCGAGAGCTGACCAACCAGCAGAGCAGCGGCTGCAGCAGCCCACCGCGACTCGATCAAGATCAAGAGACCATCAGCAAGGTAAAGCCTTCAGATCAGATGAGCTCGGGAACCAGCTACAGCCTGCAGGTGCGCGCAGGCCATCGAGATGGAGCTCCGTAAGATGGAGGTGCAAGCGAACCGCCAGGTGCTCTGCACGTCCTTCATGCCCGAGTCGTCTGAGACACGGAGGAGACCACGACTGCATCCTCGTGCTGCTGCTCTCCTCAGACTCATCTGCAAGGTGACACTCGGAGACCACCCTGCCGCTCTAGGGCTGTTACTGCACTGATGTCTGTCAGGGTTTAAAGCTGACTCACTTTTTCTCCGACCAAGTTCTCTGAACAGGAAGTGCTGCCCCTCCTCTTTATTGTCACCATCACCCGAGCCGCCTTCACCAACCAGTTCAGAGCAGCCAGGTCTGGCGGCGGTGAGCAGCTGCAGCAGCCCACCGCGGAGCTCGGGAGACCGGACTCTTCGACTTCAAGATCAAGTTTGCGTGAGACCAAAGCTTACGCGTCGTGGGTACTGTCAGGCTGTGAACACAGATCAGATGAGTCACGAACACCCGGGAACCAGCTACGGACAGCTGTGTGTAGCGACCGTGTGACTCCGTACCTGACCCTTCCCCTGTGCCTGTGTGTGATCCCCCTTTATGTGGACACTTTTCCCATGGACACTGTGTTTGTATTATTTGATTTTGTTAATAATAAAAGCTCTCGAGGCCTGACGCCACGCCCACTGTGTCTGTCGCTGGCTCCTCCCGTCACAGTGGTGGAGAATGCGGGCAAGGCGGTGCACAGTTGGGCGACATCTGATGACGTCATCCCTCTCGCTGGTACCCATGACGGAGGAACAACGGAGACTGCTCCCAGCCACCAGGAAGGGTAAGTGACGCTTGCGTTTACTGTCATTTACCCGTGGCTGGTTGAGCAAGTTTCTCATGCGAGAGGAGTTGCCCGGAGAGAATCCCTGCCCCGCCCACTCCGACCGCTGGAGCCTGGTTGAGGAAGGTAGCACTCCTGCGTGGCGACCACCGCCTGACGGGTTGACGCTGGGAGGGGGAATGACGAGTCGGCTGCCCTCCTTTATTGTCACCATCACCCGTCCCTTCACCAGGCTCCCGGACGGGAGTGGGTGTGTTGCTGCTGGTATTGGCCAGGTCTGACTCACTGCACACCTGAAGGGATTTAGCCTCGGATTTAGCCTTGTCACCGCGCCGTTAAATGCCCTGCGCGCGCTCTCCTCGGGAGAGACCGGTCTCTTCCCTGCATGCACGCTGGTGTCCTCGTGGGTCCAGGAAGGGTGCGTGATGGACCTCACCGCCGCCGTCCGAGAAGCGCTCGTGGGACTCCAGGCTGTGAGCACACAGCTCATCGACTCTGCCGGAGCAAAGAAACGACGGAGACCAGAACGCCGCCTCTGAAATATTATTCATACCTGGACCCTTCCCCTGGAACAGCCTCAACCTTGACTAGAGGTACCAGATCCCCTTTATTTGGACACTTTTCCCTGGACACTTTATTATTTTGTATTATTATTTATTTTGTTAATAAAGCGAGGCCACTTGTTCGCCCACTGTGTCTGTCGCTGGCTCCTCCCGTCACAATTTGTAGTCCATGACTAGAGTAAATGTCTACAGAAAGAAAAGCACACTTGTTCTATGTATATACTGATGTCTGTAGTAATGTGTGTGGTGGTGTGCCGCAGGCGGAGCTGGTCAGTAAACAGGCGCAGGAGAAGTTTGACCTGAGCGGTGTTTCTCCGGAGCGCTCTGGACTGAGAGGAGCCGCTGGGGAGCAGCTGAGCTTCGCCTCCGGGCTGGTTTACTCCCTCACACTCCTCCAGGCCACGCTGCACAAATACCAGCTGTGGGTGTCCTTCGTCATCATCATCATCATCATCATCATCAAAA
>NC_056705.1:4175904-4178404 GCF_018831695.1 Puntigrus tetrazona
CTGGGGAACAAGCTGGAGGACCGAGAGACCGTCATCAAAGAGCTGAAGAAATCCCTCAAGATCAAGGTCCAGACACGTTATACTCTAATAAATCATAGGGTGAAAGCCTAAAGGAAAGCTCATTTTAAACAAAAATGTCAGATGCACTCACATCCGAACTCTTCAAATGCATGCATACACATACAGTGTGTAATATAGTTTAAAAGTGTGTGTGTGTGTGTGTGTGTGTGTGTGTGTGTGACCGATCTCTTAGGGCGAGGAGCTGAGCGAGGCCAATGTTCGTCTGAGTTTACTGGAGAAGAAGCTGGACACGTCGACGAGAGACGCAGACGAGCGAGTGGAGAAGATCCAGACCAAACTGGACGAGGCTCTGACCCTGCTGAAGAAGAAGGAGAAGTACGAGTCTCTGCCTCCGCCTGCTGAGCCCGGTCTGAACGGGTTAATGAGTGCCTCCGTCTGTCTGCAGGGAGTTTGAGGAGACCATGGATGCGCTGCAGGCCGACATCGATCAGCTGGAGTCGGAGAAGGCGGAGCTAAAGCAGAGGATCAGCAGCCAATCACGAGCCCCCGAGGGTCGTGGACCGCAGGCGTCTGGAATCGCCTCCATCGTCACGGGAACCGCTGCTGGTATGAGTCTATATACAACTGTCTGAAGGTCGGAGGGAGAAAAAAATTAATATTCAGAAAATCGCCGTTAAAATTGTCCAGATGAAGTCCTTAGCAATGCGTATTACTACAAAAAATAGATTTATGGTAGGAAATTTACAAAGGGGTGGTTTAAAATCTGTATCTGGATCATTTATTCTTCTAAACTTTTATTTAAAAAGGTAATAAAAATAAAAGCAATTCTTTTTATATTTAAGTTCTCCCATTTACATTCAAAAATTAAAATACTTCTGTTATGAAGCTTTACAAAATATGAAGTCAAGAAAATAGCACATAAAAAAAGCATTAAATCTAAAGCATTTCCATCAATAATTTTGATACGTAAAGACTGGAGACACAGCTTTAGTCTGAGCTTAGATCTGTCTCCTGGAGGATTTAATCTGAGCCTCAGTTTAGTCCTGAAGTAGCTCTCGTCTTCCTCCAGGAAATCTGGACTAGACTAAACCAGGGAAAACTCTGTCCAGGAAACCGCCCCAAAATGTTTAGTTTTGAATATAATAAATAATAAAATAAAACTTTATCATTGTATAATTCTAACAAAAAAATTTTAATCGTTTGTTAGAATTAAACCAAAAAACTAACCACAATACAAAAATGTGTGTCTGTGTGTGTGTCTGTGTGTGTGTCTGTGTGTGTGTCTGTGTGTGTGTCTGTGTGTGTCTGTGTGTGTCTGTGTGTGTCTGTGTGTGTCTGTGTGTGTCTGTGTGTGTGTGCATCTGTGTGTGTGTGTGTGTGTGTGTGTGTGTGTGTGTGTGTGTGTGTGTGTGTGTGTGTGTGTGTGTGTGTGTGTGTGCATCTGTGTGTGTGTGTGTGTGTGCATCTGTGTGTGTGTGTGTGTGTGTGTGTGTGTGTGTGTGTGTGTGTGTGTGTGCGTCTGTGTGTGTGTGTGTGTGTGTGTGTGTGCGTCTGTGTGTGCGTCTGCGTGTGCGTCTGTGTGTGCGTCTGTGTGTGTGTGTGTGTGTGTGTGTGTGTGTGTTCAGGAGGAGCGCCGGCGGTCGTGAGTGGTGTCTCAGGTGTTCTTCAGGTGGTGGACTCTCCTCTCCTCAAACAGCAGATCGACGTTCAGAGACTCGCCATCAAACAGCTGAAGAGTGACAACTACCGGCTGAAGGTCAGTGTGACACTCACACGCGCACACACACACACACACACACACACACTCACTCACTCACTCTCTCACTCACCCTGTGACCTCTGACCCCGCAGGCTGAGAAGATGCGAGCTCAGCTGTCGTCTCTTCCTCCGCTTCAGCCGGTGAAGATGACGGAGGTGATGAAGGAGGCTCCGGCCGGGTCTCTGTACCGCAGGACGGACCTGCTGCTCAACAACCTGCTGAAGATGAGCGCCGGCCTGCGAGTCGTCGACATCAGCGGCAAGACCTCGGGTACACTGCAGAGAGAAAGATGAAACACACTCTCTGAACCATCTCAATAAGACTACTGAGACAAACGTGATAAAACATATACATTCGTACAAACGTCTGTTCAAACATAAGCCATACATGCATTTTTTCACACACACACATAAACAAAAAGTTTAGAAATATAAAGCTCAACTAACCACTGAAGAGAAGCCACCAGAAACACTTTCACAGCTCTTGTGCTGTTTTTCTTTGTTTGCTTGTTTTTCTCCTTCTTGGAATAATATAATAATAGTATTAGCAATAATAATAAAAAAAGATATTTCTTTCTCTTCAGAAAAACATTTTATGGAAGCCCATTCCTGCCACATAAAAAAACATTACATTATATAAATTATGAAATCAGTCATAATTATGACACAAAGAAGTATGAAACTCTTAAAGTCAGAATTTATAAAAGGTATAATTTCAAAT
>NC_056705.1:4183404-4234114 GCF_018831695.1 Puntigrus tetrazona
ACGTCTGCATTAATCACAAAGAGAGCAAACAGCGTTTTAAAAAAACCTTCATTGGTTTAGAAGAATTAAAATCCCAGTAAAGGGGTGTTTCCTCAGAGGAAGGCGCTGAAGAAGTCGAGCGTCTCGTCTTCAGTCTCAGCGTCGGAGCAGAAGGGAGGAGGAATGAACTGCTCCGGGTCCTCGATGCCCTTCACCGCATTAAAATATCTGGAGAAGAACGGAGCGGTATTACTGTTAAATATTACCACGGTAACACCTCGTGTGCTCGTGATCGGGTCTTACGTGGTGACGATCCAGCCGGTCTCTGCCGTGTGGTAGAGCGTGGAGACCGGGACACAGCCGAACTCGGTGACCGTCGCCAGGTATTTACCTATATATATATATATATATAATTTATTAATATTAAATATATTAAAATACAATAATATTTTATTACAAGTTATAATCTTGTTTCATATAAAACCTCTAGATATTTATTATGTCTTTTATTCATTTTACTTTTATCGCAACATGCATCGCATCTTGTACTGGATGCAATGCATTTTGCGATAAATGAAAATCTTTGTAATGAAGATTCATCAATGCATCCTGCATCCTACAGTTATTACAGATATTAGTCCTTTGAGTCAGTAGTTCACCTCCGGTCTCGGGCACGTCTCCCGCCCAGGTGTTGACCAGCAGTCCTTCACCGGGCGCTGAAGATCCTCCCAGAACCACCTGAGATATCAGCGAGGCGTTCCGGGGGATGTGTGACGGGTGGAAGCGGGCGTGGAGAGGGTTCTTCTGACACGTCCGGTTCCTGTAGTCCATGGTGTAGACCACGTGCTGAACAAACACAAGAACACGCTTACACACGGAACGGGAACATACAGCTTTATCACTTCAGAAGTCTTTCTTACCAGATCATTGAAATTATGACAAAAAGTCAAATATGAGAAGTCTAAATTATCACATTAAAAGTCATGAGTATGAGATAAATTATTTTAAAGAAAAATTCTAAATTATATTAAATGTCAATTAAGTCATAATCATAAGAAATCAATTATGAGATAAATAAGGACAAAAATCATGATTGTAAGAGAGAATTTAAATTATTTCAATTTTGACAAAACGTTAAAAACCAGTGAAAAGGTCAATTAAAATTATGACATAGAAACTAATAATTATAAGAAGAATTGTGACAGTTTTATTATTATATAAAAAGTCATGATTATTTGATATGTTGACATTATGAGGGTCCTATGAGATAATGGTAGAAGTTAACTATAAAAAGTCATAACTATGAGATAAAAATCTAAATCATGACAATAAAAGCCAAACGAGATACATTGAATCCAAGTCATAATTATAAGATGAAAGGTCAAATTAAAGGTCAAAGTAAAAATGACAACAAAAAGTTATAATTATGAGATTAAAAGTCAATTATGAGAGCAAAAGTCGACATAAAAAGCCATAATTATGATCAAGTTTCGTTCAGTTAATATTTAGTGAATACTCAGTTTGTATATGTTTGCACGCGTCAAACGAGGATGTCTGCTTGACTTTGAGTGAAAGGAGGTCTGGAGAGTTCCTCGGTCACCTGATGAAACAGGAACAGCATGTTGACGTGAAGAGGTTTACCTGAACACGACCGGAACTCCCACAGACGGATCCGCTGCCCCAACGAGTCATAACGGTACCTGACCAGAACCATGTCCTCACCGTCTCGAGCGCTCTGAAACACACACACACACACACACAGAGACACACACACACAGACACACACAGAGAGAGAGAGAGAGACACACACACACACACAGAGACACACACACACACACACACACACAGAGAGAGAGAGAGAGAGACACACACACACACACAGAGACACACACACACACACACACAGAGAGAGAGAGAGACACACACACACACACAGAGACACACACACACACACACACACACCTGTATTAAAAGCACCGCAGAGGTTTTATAATCATGTCTGGCTCAGGATCATGTCTCACCACACTCATACTTCCGGAGAGCAGCGGAGGAGTTCCTGAACAGAAAAACATAGAGCTGTTATTATTATCAACATAGACATATTACAGCAAACGAGATCTATTAAAGATCTATTAAAGATAATAATAGTTGAACGATAAACAAAAAGCCTGTATGAACTCAATTAAAAAAAAATTAAAATCATAAAAGAATCAGTAAATATGACTATTGCGTCACAGATCAGATCGCAGACGTCCATGACGTGTTTTAAACGCTTAACGTCACGTGTTCTTCCGTAATTCGAGATCGATAAACTAATTCATGTCAAACTGCTCTGAAAACACAGTTTAAAGCATTTAAACGTTGACAGTCATTATTTTTATTTATAATAAATATCTGGTATGGAAATATCGTAAACACGATAAAGAGAAGGTGAAAGGTCGCGCTAAAAAATACTCTAAAATCGATAATTTCTCCGATGTGCGTAACGTTACGTGCGATTCACAGAAAGGACGTACGAACAGAAACCGCGTCTCTTTCGGATGATGTTCTTGAACTTGAATAAATGATTTCGGCTCGTAAACGACTCCTAATTGATATCATTAACACATTAAAACATCTCCAATCATCACGATTCAGAGCAGCGAGCTTCAGGAGCAGCACTCCGACAAAACTCCGACAAACACTCCGACAACACGACGCGCGCGCGCCCGATCAGACCCTGACGTGACTCCGAGCGCCGAGGAGCTGTGTTTGTGAGTATTTAAGAGCACACACACACTCTCTCTCTCCGAAAGACACACACTTTATTAATGAAGGCCCAGAAGTGACTCACGGCATCGACGCGGGATCTGCGCTGAGCTTCTTCCGGTCAGAACCAGCAGAACCAGCAGCGAACACAAACCCAGACCCAGCACCTTCATCCTCAGAAGATCACTGACCTCCAGCAGCTCTCCCTGAAAGAAACACCGACACACTTCCTCTTTCAGCGGCTCTCAGGAGACTCCAGAACCCTTCAGCAGGAACCTCCCACTTCTGATCTATGCCTTTCCAGTTTTATCACTCTGACTCTCACTAAGTCTTTATTTTTTTAAAACCTCCTTTCTAAAAGAGTCTATACCGCTTATATGCATGCATAAAGTTTTCAATCATTCATCAGGACATAATTACACAGAAAAGTCTTAGCATTCATCTCACACATTCATTTTTATTTATTATTTCATCATGTATTGCTTTGCCTTTGGAAAGCATCATGTCTTTCAAATGCATCAAAACGCACAAATTCACATTATTATTATTATTATTTCACATGCAATGCAATTTTTTTTTTGTCAGCCAAACCTCTTTTATATATTATATTTATTTAAAGTAGCCCTGAGATAAATTATTTGTGTTTCACCTGATGGCAATGCAATGGTTGCCAGCGGCAACACATGGATTAAATTTTTTTCACTATAAAATAAATCGGCGTGAGGTTTTGCGAATCACAGTTCCTAAGTTCTCACAAACTCTGTTTCTGTTTACAGTCAGAAATCACGCTCTTAGTGATGTTTGTGTTGAAGCTCAGGAATGGAGCAGATCTGGTTTCGGTCACATGATGCACTAATGATGACACTGTCATATGACCCCAGATATTTCACAACCTGGATCTGCAAACATGCGGTCAGATAATGACGATAGTCACTTCCTCATTTCTCATATGAACAATGAGTTAATGTTGCCTGTAAATACAACATCTCTTTTACAGGAACATATTTTCTGTAATGCTCGATCAAGCCGGTTTTTGACGCCCAGTAGGTCCGATGTGCGCGAGTCCGGCGGCGCGACAGATCTCGTTGCACTGGTCTCCGTGCTGATGCCTGATGAAGTTGTCGATCCCGGTCTGCTGGAAGTTACTGGACCTGGGCTTCAGCAGCGAGTGAATCTGAGGGTCGGTCAGATACGTCAAGCCCTTGCCGTTCGCCGTGATCCACCCTGAGGAGGACAACACCACGTTACCAACAGCTGCTGGAACACTTTTTTTTAGCAGGACACTACTAGATAACGTTTTATCCCTCTCTGTACAAAGGTTTGCTAATATATCATTAGCCTGGTTTTATTATTGCACGTTATCTAGATTTCACTTATTTTTAAAGGCCATCGTTTCTCCACCAACATAATTGTATTTCTCTCTGCATTCCTGAAGGATTTCACTGAGGGGTTTATTCACATATCATCACATATTTTATAACATATTACTTTTAATTGCGTGATGAAAAATGTTTTTTCTGACTCATGAAAAGTGAAATCCAAAATCCCCTCCGGAAAAACCCTCTAATATGAAAACATCATCAACAACAAAAATATGAGCCTGGCTTTATCCAATCGTCAGGTTTATTCTCTAGACAAAAGAGTGGATGCAAATTAGATATTGCCTCAAACTGCGTATTTAAACATAACATTTGTAAAAACTTGTCGTACTAAACATGTACGCAACTCTCAAAATTTTAAATCGCTTGAAATTCCATCATGTTTGGTTCTGGATCTTCTTGCAAACAACGCAAGCGAACTGAGAGATGTTTGTCAAAAAGACAAGATTCTCACCCTGCAGATCCACCACGACCTCTTGATGAGCGGAGAACTCGTAGGTGAAGTGACCGAAGGCGATGCCGTATTTAGTGGCGTCATGCCTCTCGTCAGTATCCCGTGTGTTGTTTGTGAGTTTTACGAACGTCCCGGACATGTACGGCTCTGCAGACAAACAGGTCACGATTCGATCCTTCTCCAGAATCTGAAACAGATGTGTCGGGTCTTGGTCTTGAACCGTGACATTATTTCTCTACAGAGTAACGGTATATGGAGAGGTTCTCACCAGCAGCACTTCAGACGGGATGAAGAAGATCTGGGTCGTGACGTTATTATCGTACAGGCGTTTATTAAACTCCGTAACGTAGTACTGCGCGGTCATCTGTCTCTCCACGTCATCGAGGTGCGCGTGGAGCCCTTTAGCCTTCAGATATTCCTTTCCTACATAGCTGAAGAGCAAAAGAGAGCAACCATACATAACACAACACAAGAGCTGTGAGACCTATGGAACTATGGAACTATGGAAATCTGTGGTTAAAGTCTGGGATAATGACTGTTAATGTGAGCCAAACCTGCTGAGAAGTTGTTCCTGGTGAAGGTACTGCACCTCGATGGCTCGTCTCTGTTTGCCCTGGACACCCATCAGTTTCCCGACATAAACACTGCTCTCAGAGCCTATCCAGACATCAGCGGCCCTCGAGTACTTCAACACCACGGCGTCTGACACAGATGAGGACATGTGCTTCTATCACAACCTCACTTTTCAACGCACATATCACATCGATATTTGACTTATGTTCTATTTTTAAAAAAAGCGTTTCTCTCCTGAAGCCACAAGAGGGCCCATTGAGCAAAATATTACAAATGCACGTTTATCAAAGCAATAAAATAGCATCTATCTGTGCAAAAGTGCACAATGTTTATAACCAATAATAATTAATTAAGTTGGTTAAACAATTATAAACAAAACCACATCATGTATGCATAGTTTAATACAAAGGGACGCTGGATGCCTGGAGACATGTTTTTTAGAAGTTGAACTTGAATAATTTTACGCTGCTTTCTAAACATGCAACTCTTGTGTGAGATGCAAATGCAATGATGATAGATGTCCCTCTAGAAAATATGAATTCTGTCGGAACGTAACAACAAACTCTCCACATTGATGTTCTGTTTTTCTGCAATAGCGTAGCATTGCCTCATCAACAGAATTCAACTGGATTGGCCAGTGAAACAAGCTAAAATCTGAATTTGAATGTGGATTTGTATTTTATATTTGACAAACTGACAGTCCTATCACTCACCGTAGGCCTTCTCCAGCTGTATGGGATCCAGGGGCTTCAGCGCTTTGTTCGGCAGCCTCTCAAGCAGGCAGCGCTGACAAGCTCCAGCCAAGAGAGATCGGTAGTCACGCTCAGTCAGGACGTCGCTTCCCATGATGCAGTTCTTAAAGCAGTCCTTGCACGGTGACGAGGCTGTAGACAGATGCTCGAACCCCAGTTCCTCGAATGGGTCACTCTCGGTGGACGACAGAGTTCCTGGGCATTCTGGAATCTTGTCTGGGACCTCAAGGCGCTGATCTGTCCTTTCTTTCGTGTGCGTTAATTCAAGTTGTTCTACATTAGCAATGGAGAGTTTTTGCCAAGAAGAACGTGATGCAGAGCTGTCGCAAAGTGAAAATGAAGAAGTACTTCCACCTTTTGTGCAACCAACCTTTGCGTCATTATTGATTTCTCTGCTACTATGTGAAAGGTCAATCAATTCTTCCTCGGTTTCTATGCTGCTCTGAGAATGATGTTCGAGACGTTCTTCATCAGCAATGGGGCTTATGGAGAGTTTTTGCCAAGAAGAACGTGATGCAGAGCTATCACAGAGGGAATGTGCAGAAGTGCTTCCTTCTTTGGTGCGACTAACCCTTGCATGGCTGCCTTCATGAGAAGCATCTACAATGTCCTCCTCAGTTTCTATGCTGCTCTGAGAATGATGTTCAAGATGTTCTCTATTAGCGATGGGGCTAATGGAGAGTTTTTGCCAAGAAGAACGTGATGCAGAGCTATCACAAAGGGAAAACGAAGAAGTGCTCCCTCCTTTGGTGCGACTAACCCTTGCATCATTGCCTTCATTAGAAGCATCTACAATGTCCTCCTCGGTTTCTATGCTGCTCTGAGAATGATGTTCAAGATGTTCTCTATTAGCGATGGGGCTAATAGTGAATTTTTGCCAAGAAGAACGTGATGCAGAGCTATCACAGAGGGAAAACGAAGAAGTGCTCCCTCCTTTGGTGCGACTAACTCTTGCATCATTGCCTTCATGAAAGGCATCTACAATGTCTTCCTCGGTTTCTATGCTGCTCTGAGAATGATGCTCAAGATGTTCTCCATTAGCGATGGGGCTTATGGAGAGTTTTTGCCAAGAAGAACGTGATGCAGAGCTATCACAGAGGGAATGTGCAGAAGTGCTTCCTCCTTTGGTGCAACTAACCCTTGCATGGCTGCCTTCGTGAGAGGGATCTTCAATGTCCCCCTCAGTTTCTATGCTACTTTGAGACTGTCTTGAAACACGTTCCCATGAAGATCCACTGCTGAAGGAGCTCGAAGACATCTTTGCGTTCTTCTGATTGCCTTTGTGTTGGGTGTTTGATTTTTTGGATAGGATGTCCTCAACATCTTCAGATGTGGCGAGCTTTTGCATCAGTTGGGATTGACTAGGGTTTCCACTGTTGTTTCTAAAGGTGTTGGGGACAGAGGGACTAGCACTACTTTGATTGCTCGGATTGATGATGCTTCCGCTGCTGAAGTCATCAACCAGCTCATAAGAACCGAGGCTGCTCTGTTCAGTATCGGCCAGATATAAAGACGATCCGCTGCCAGATGGATCGAACGGACGTGAATGATCGTCTTTCTGCATCTGCGTTGCGAGAACTTCTGTGTCCGTCTGGAACGCTGTTATACACCGCGCGTGATTCGAGCACGAACCCCGCCGAGCGCCATTCTCGAACGCCTCACAAACAGACTGGTGGTGCTTTCCGAAAACATCCAGTGCCTTCGCGAAGTCACCGAGCGTGAACAAGACCGGCCCGAACTCCATGGAACGGTAGATGTCGGGAATAAACGACTGGGGATCAGAATTCCGAAAGGTTTTCACCTTCAGCAGCAACTTAATCTGCTGTATCTTCGCCATGATCTTGGTGCACGACGCAGAATCTCCTCTAGCGCAATAATCTATGAATAAAGTCATGGCTTCCCGACAGACGCTCATGGCTGAGGCGGTGGTCTCGGACGGGCCGAGCATCCATCTGTGAGCCACAGCTAAGCAGTAAGAGGCTTTGAGGAACGTGTGCAGCTCCAGCTTGCTGGTGACGACGTCTCCTGTCGTCTTTGTTAACAAGCCGATCTCAAAGGCCTCTTTAGCTAAAGCCAGGTACGTCTGCTGATCCTCTGCAGGGCATTTTTTTGAGAAGCTATAGGATAGTAGACAGATGCCCTGAGCGACCTGCAAAAGAGCATCAGGAGGTCAAATTAAAACATCTACTGTTAACAATTATGAAATACCTGGCCGCTATGACGGTCTGGTTACGTTTACAGGCACAACTTTTGTGATTTCTAAAGTGATTTTATTCCAACTGATGACTGCTACATCAAAATTATGGCATAAAAACAAAAATTATGACATTAAAATCAAAATGATTATGAGATTAGAAATCAAAATTGTGAGACAGTGCAACATCTTTGTCAATTTTGAAACTTTGTGTCTTTAAATCACTGTACACGTTTTTTAAATGCTATGACATCATAAACAAAAGTCAAGTAAGTCTAATATAAATCGTCTAAAAATTACATGAATACCCAAAATGATGTCGTACTGAGTTGTAAGATTATGACACAAACTGTGATATAGCTTTATTGATTAGTTATAGCTTACAGGTAATAATTAGGCTGGACAATTTCGCTGTTGCGAACCAAAGCACTGAATGTCTTTACTTTATCACTTTATTTTAATATTAATCGAATTAGACCCAGGATGATTCTGTAGTAATGAATTGTTCTGATTGTCAGATGAACCGTACACACACGTTCTTCAGCCCTGGAGATAAATATCAAAATCATGATACACTAAGTCACATTTACTTGAGTGGTTAAGTTATGTAACATGTTTTCATTATTTATTTAGTATTTACTTAGGTTTGCACTTTTCCCAAATGAAGTTGGGAAATTTACAGTCACATGATTGTTGTCACGACAGAATAATGATGGCCTGGGGTGCTTTAGAAAAACAAGTCACAGGACACCAAATCAAGTATTTATGGAACAAGACAAAAGGGAACTTTATTCTGTTTATTCGTAAGAACTCACCACATTGGTCAGAACGTACAGCGATCCGTACTGACTGAACACAACGGCCATTTTGGCCGCCCGCGCCGCAGACAGCAGACGATGACCACTCTCTCCGAGAAAACCCTGAACGAGGGAAAAGAGCGTCTCATTAGAGCTCAACACGAGCAAAACGCTGATTTAGGACATTTCAGACTGTATTACCAGGTCAATATGAGGCTTCTCCTGAAGCGCAGTGAAGTCCCGGTCATTCATGGAGGTCAGGGTGTTTGCCAGGAGCCCGAGAGACGTCCCAATACCTGAAAACAATTCAGAGTCATGAGGGATCCTCACAAAACATACCTCTGCACAAAACCACCGAGAGTGTACCGGGTCCAGACCTTTTTATCAGGTTGTGGAAGAGTGTAAAAACCGATCAGAGACGCCCATATGAGTTCAGCAGCCTCCAGCCACAGGCCTAATAAACACAAACGCCACATGTTACATATTTACAGTAACTGCAGGAGTCTGCAAATACATTCACACATAATGCTACACGATTTTCTGATGCATGTCGGTGAGACGTTTATAACGAGATGAGTTGCACGGGTCTCACCGAGCGTCTGCAGCACTTGCCCTCGCACCTGAAGACCGACGGCTTGCACTAGCGTCTGATCACTGAACTTCTGATACGTCCACGAGCCTGAAGAGGCAGAAACAGTGCGCTATTTCACAGCAGAGACGGACAACTGAGCCGAAACAGCACTGAAGGCGAGCGGTACCTGTTGAAGCGCTGCTGATCAGACTGCTGAGGATCAGCTCGGCCTTCTGCAGCTTACCTGCAAAGCAAAGAGAAGCATCGTGGATCTGTTTGAAGCTGAAAAACGAACACGCACGGAGTGCAGAGCTCACCGGTGTTCAGATAGACACGAGCCTGTCTGATGATGACCTGAGGGGCGATGGGAACGTCCCGGTGACGCTTGTGCAACGCTTTAGCAATCTTCAACAGCAGATGAGAGCCGTCCATCCAGTACAGCAGGCGGTCGAGCAGGAAAACCACGGCAACGGCCCACTCCGGCTCCTCGGAGGAGATACTGTCTCGGAGGAACGCCTGCGATCACAGCAGTGGTCAGATCAGACGCCGTGACGTTATTCGCCGTAACCGCACGGTCGGGATCGTTACCAGTAACTGCAGCAGATGTTTTCTGACGAGATCCGACGAGTTTATTTTGTCCTCGGGCGTCACGGATTGTTTGTACTGCCATTTCTCCTCGACGAACGGCCACTTCCTGTCCTTGGCCTCCTGCAGGAGCGTGCTCAGATCCCCCGGGAACGGCCCTGAGGGTCAGAGGTCAAGACTTCAATAAGAAAACTCGAAAGGGTCCAGCAAAAATAAAAAACGTTCACTAAGAACACTTTGCTAATAACATTCCCAAACATGTTACTTCTGAAAGAAATGTTCAGAACGTATCTGTAACGTTATTAGTATCGAAAACAGAACCTTGTCAGAAGATTCCGAGAATTGCTACGTATTTCACTTGGCAGTATTTGTGTGTGTTTGTTTGTTTTTTACTAAATTAATTTAGAAATGTGTACACATTCATTTACAAACTGAAATCCTGTAAGGACCTGCTGGACCAGCGCCCTCTGCCGCGCGGCGGGGCTGCGTGTCTCCCTCAGGTCCGGTGCCTGCGCGCCTCAGACACTCCTGCAGTAACAGCGCCACCTGCTGCCCGCTCATGCTTTCACAGCCAGAAATCAGGACGACAGCATTTATAGTAGTTTCCGATCAATAAAAAAGAACAGATATAAAGTACTCTTTAGTATGTTTAATTTTTCACTTTTAAAACCACGTTATGCTTATGCTACATTATACATAAACAGATCGTTTTAAACAGAAAGTATAAAAAATGTACAGCTAAAATTGACTTTATACAAAATATGAGTCCAAATGTTTTTTACCTTTAAGGTTCTCAGAGTGACAACGAAACGGGAAATCCCATAAACCCGTGCTCACGGGTCACTCCTCGCTGTTAGAGTCCGACGATCGTTAAGATACAGCCGCCTTATTAAAACTTACCTTATCCTAAAAGAAGCTTATACTTTGTTCTTATGTTTACGCGAAGTTGTTTCAGTATTCGATCCGTTTCATGTTGCAATCGCGTCGGTGTCACGTGTCCGCCCGCCTCAGCCAATCACAGCACCGCGTGCGTGAAGCGACACAAGACAAACAAACGCCGATTTAAAAAAGCACGGATAAATATTCACTACGTAAAGGGGTTAAATCAGCATTTTAAATCGCACGTACTCAGAAAACACCCGTCACGAGAGATCGCAGTGTGATGGAGATGAATAATAGCGGTAATATTCGTCATGATCAACAGGTGGCTCCGTGGCGCAATGGATAGCGCATTGGACTTCTAGGCAGATCTAGCGATGTGATTCAAAGGTTGTGGGTTCGAGTCCCACCGGAGTCGCGTTTTTTTTTTTTTTTTGGCTGGTGGTTTCCGAAATGAAAAATATGTACTACTACCAAATGTAAACCTGCCTCTCCATGCAAATAACCGATTTCTCAGATTTTGCAGTATTTGTGTAAATGCATTTGACATGCGCCATTAGCTTAACAAATTCATGAATATGCAAACATGAGTGTGTTTGCATTTGTTACTGCATGGGTTAATAAAACATCATCCAGCATTACATCAAGCCAGAGCTCATTTGTCATTGCCTGCTTTAAACTAAACAAATAAAGAGGAGAGCGTTCACTGATCCTCAGGCGAACTGGACAAAGAAGCATCGTCAAGCTATTGATAAGCTATCATCACATAATCAAAGAAAACAGTGTGACTCACGTGGGTCCAGCGGGATAGACATTTCAATGGTCTTATTGTCAGGATATAGCTGTTTTGAAGGACAGCTGCGTGTATAAATAATATCCTGACGAACAGAACAGCCGTAAATAATGTATAGTTTTCTATGTGAGCAGCAAACATTTCCTGCTAACTCCTTTAACTGTGTAAATACATACTTTAGTATCCTGTTCAAACATTTTTTTATCTCAATTTAAATAAATAAGTTTAAAAGTAAAGTTTAAACTCAGTAGAGCACAGAAAGCATGCATGGATCTCAGGACATGCAGGAGCACGACTAAACAAGGTGTGTGTGTTAAATACAGAAGATCTTCTCCTGATGGACCTGAAGAGGAACATTAACAGACTTCAGTTCAAGATTTTCATTGTCAAGATTTGGCAAAACAGATAACTCCGCTTTTAACAATTCTCAAAAATCATGTTTTTTTCATTGTGCATTTCCATTATTCTGCACATCCTCCAATTATTAAATCAGACGTGCAGTTGTCATCATAGCATGACTGTTTTTAATTATACCTGTCTGTATAATTAAAAAAAGAGCACTTTCTAGGTCTTTCTGCCTGACTGAGAGGTTGGTTTGTTTGTAGCTGCGTGTAGCTTCGCTTTTCAATTTATCACCTCTTCTCTAACGATCAAATATAATTTAACTGTGTACATATCGTTGATACTATTAAATTAATCTAACTAATTAGACTGCTGTTAGTTCGTTCGCTTTAATCTAAAACTCGGCGGTGAGTTAGTACTCGTTAGCCGATTCACTTCGCTCCCACCAGCGTTTTGCGCGCGATTGTGGGCTTTTTCCCCCGCTCCTGTTCATTTGTTCCTCGCGCTCGTTCGCTCCATTTTCACAAGCTCATCAAAACAAGAGTGGTAAGTGAATCCTTACGGTGAGTAAATGGCTTCTCCTGCATCGTCACTTGCACTGTCTGTCACATGTATAGCTTGTCCTTCTCTGTTAGCGATCAGGGATTCACGTGTGATAAATGCAGGGAAATTGCTAGGCTGACAGAGAAGGTTTTAGAATTAGAGACACGTATCCAAACTTTAATTGAGGACAGTAAGAATGCGAGGGCTGTAGATACTGCTTTGGATGCGACTAGTACAGTGAATCACGTACATTGTTCAGTTCCAGCCTCAGAGCCCGTGCAGCAGGGCAACTGGGTGACCGTGAGGCGGGCTAGTCGCGGGTCAAAACACCGCTCATCCGTTCGATCAGAACATCAAACAGGTTCTCCCACTCAGTGACGCACCCACTGAGAAACCTGATCAAAGTGCTCTAGTAATTGGCGATTCTATTGTACGGAACGTGAAAATAGAGACACCAGCCACCATAGTCCAATGCTTACCGGGAGCCAGAGCGTCTGACATCTTGTCAAATTTAAAAGTGCTGGCTAATGCTAAACGTAAATTTCGTAAGATTGTTATTCACACGTCGGCTAATGATGTTCGACTTCGCCAGTCGGAGATCACTAAAAATAATATTAAAGAGGTGAATTTGCAAGCACAATGTCGGACAATGTAATATGCTCTGGTCCCCTCCCTGCTTACCGGGGTGATGAGATTTACAGCCGACTGCTGGGTCTCAATGGCTGGATGTCTAAGTGGTGCCCGCAGAACAACATAGGCTTTATAGACAATTGGATGAGTTTCTGGGGCAGACCTGACCTGTTGAAAAGAGATGGTCTTCATCCTCTTGGGGTGGTGCCGCTCTTCTATCTAGAAATATGGCATATAGTCTTATAGCTCCAACATGACCAACTAGTGCCCAGGTCAGGAAGCAGACAGACCGGCTAAACCGACCGTCTGCTAGCTGCCTCACGTCACAGAAGGCAGTTAATTCTCAGCACATAGAGACTCTTTCACCTAGATATCACACTATAGAGACTGTGTCTGTTCCCGAATTAGAATATGCAGAGAACGTCCAAACCTAATCAAAAGCAATAATTTAATTAATGTCCAACAAATTAAAACTACCTATAATTCAAATAAGCAAACGATAAAACTTGGCTCGCTAAATATTAGATCACTTTCCACAAAAGCACTTTATGTATATGATTTGATCAATGATCAGAAGCTAGATTTGCTTTGTTTGACAGAAACCTGGCTAAAACCAGATGATTATATTACTCTAAATGAATCTACCCCCAAAATTATTTCTATAAAAATGAGCCACGTTTAAAAGGTAGAGGGGAGGTGTTGCTACAATTTATAACAATATTCTCAGTACTTCTCAGAGGGCAGGCTTTAAATATAACTCATTTGAAGTTTTGGTGCTGCATATAACATTATCTACAGAATCATGTGCTAGTGATAAAACTTCTGTCATGTTTGTACTGGCTACTGTATACAGGCCACCAGGACACAGCACAGATTTCATCAAAGAATTTGCTGATTTTCTAACTGAGTTAGTACTGGCGCAGATAAAGTCTTAATTGTTGGCGATTTTAATATCCATGTTGATAATGAAAAGACTCATTAGGATCAGCTTTCTTAGACATTTTAAACTCCATTGGGGTTAGACAACACGTCTCTGGACCTACTCATTGTAGAAATCATACTCTAGATCTAATACTGTCACATGGAATAGATGTTAAAATGGTTGAAGTACTGCAGCAAAGTGATGACATTTCAGATCACTATCTAGTCTTGTGTGAACTCTGTATAGTTAAACCTGTAAACTCTGCACCTTATTACAAGTATGGTAGAACCATCACTTCCACCACAAAAGAAAGCTTTCTAAATAACCTTCCTGACTTATCTCAATTCCTTAGTTCATCCAATACGATGCAAAAACTTGATGATGTAACAGAAACTATGCACTCTCTTTTTCTAGCACTTTAGATACAGTTGCTCCTTTGCACTTAAAAAGATAAAAGAAAACAATCTGACTCCATGGTATAATGACAACACACGCACCCTAAAGAGAGCAGCCCGGAAAATGGAGCGCAGGTGGAGAAAAACCAAATTAGAAGTATTTCGTATTGCCTGGCGGGAGAGTATGCTGTCATACAGAAAAGCATTAAAAATAGCAAGATCTGATTATTTTTCATCCCTTTTAGAAGAAAACAAACACAACCCCGGTATTTATTCAGTACAGTGACTAAATTAACAAAAAATAAAGCATCAGCAGGTGCTAATATGCCCCAAGAGTATAGCTGCAATGAGTTCATGAATTTCTTTACTTCTAAGATTGATACCATCAGAGATAAAATTGTAACTATGCAGCCGTCAACTACAGTTTCACATCAGATAGTGAGCTTTAGATCCCCTAAGGAAAAATTACACTCTTTCTCTATTATAGGAGAAGAAGACTTGTACAAACTTGTTAAATCATCTAAACCAGCAACATGTATGTTAGACCCTATTCCATCTAAACTATTAAAAGATCTGCTTCCAGAAGTCATAGATCCTATTTTGAACATTATTAATTCATCATTGTCATTAGGATATGTTCCCAAAACCTTTAAACTGGCTGTAGTTAAACCTCTCATTAAGAAACCACATCTTGATCCCAAAGACTTAGTAAATTACAGACCAATCTCTAATCTCCTTTTCTGTCAAAGATACTAGAAAGGTAGTATCCTCACAACTGTATTCCTTTTAGAAAAAAATGGTGTCTGTGAGGATTTCCAATCAGGTTTTAGACCGTACCATAGTACTGAGACTGCTCTCATTAGAGTTACTAATGACCTGCTTCTATCATCTGATCGTGGTTTTATCTCGTTATTAGTGCTATTAGATCTTAGCGCAGCATTCGATACTATCGATCACAACATTCTCTTGGATAGACTAGAAAACTATGTTGGCATTAGAGGAAGCGCCTTAGCATGGTTTACATCATATCTATCTGACCGCTATCAGTTTGTGGCATTAAATGAGGAGGTATCATATCGATCAAAAGTGAAATATGGAGTTCCTCAAGGCTCAGTGCTAGGACCGTTACTTTTCAACCTTTACATGTTACCTCTGGGAGATATTATCAGGAGTCATGGTGTTAGCTTTCACTGCTATGCTGATGATACTCAGCTCTATATTTCAGCGCAGCCTGGTGATACACACCAAATTGAGAATCTAACAGAATGCATAGTCGATATAAAAAGCTGGATGATGACTAACTTCTTAATGTTAAATTCTGAAAAACAGAGGTGCTAATAATTGGACCTAAAAACCCCACATATAATAATCTAGAACACAGCCTATCACTTGATGGCTGCTCTGTTAATTCTTCATCATCAGTTAGGAACCTAGGTGTGCTGTTTGACCGCAATCTTTCCTTTGAAAATCATGTTTCTAGCATCTGTAAAACTGCGTTTTTCCATCTTAAAAATATATCTAAATTACGACCTATGCTTTCAACCTCTAATGCAGAAATATTAATTCATGCGTTTATGACCTCAAGGTTAGATTATTGCAATGCTTTATTGGGTGGTTGTTCTGCACGCTTAATAAACAAACTTCAGCTAGTCCAAAACACAGCAGCCAGAGTCCTTACTAGAACTAGGAAGTATGATCACATTAGCCCGGTTCTGTCAACACTGCACTGGCTCCCTATCAAACATCGAATAGATTTTAAAATCCTATTAATTACCTATAAAGCCCTGAATGGTTTAGCTCCTCAATACTTGAGCGAGCTCTTATCACATTATAGTCCTGCACGTCCGCTGCGTTCTCAAAACTCTGGCCATTTGATAATACCTAGAATATCAAAATCAACTGCGGGCGGCAGATCCTTTTCCTATCTAGCACCTAAACTCTGGAACAATCTCCCTAACTCTGTTCGGGAAGCAGACACACTCTGCCAGTTTAAATCTAGATTAAAGACACATCTTTTTAACTTAGCCTACACATAACACACCAACACACCTTTTATTATTCAAATCCGTTAAAGGATTTTTAGGCTGCATTACTTAGATTTGCTGGAACCGGGAACACTACTCCTAAAATACGATGTACTTGTGACATCGTAAAAAGAATGGCATCTACGCTAATATTAGTCCTGTTTCTTTCTCAATCTGTTTTCACAGTTTGTATCCAGACTAGATGGTGGATCAGCACCCAGAGATTATGTTCATCAGAGACCAGAAAACCTAGATGCGCCCGTCGACAGATCACCAGATCCTGATGCACACACACACACACACACACACACACACACACACACGCACACACTAAGTCATTTACACTATCTGACACAGCTGCGTTTAAAATTGAACTGGAGGTTAAGTGCTGGGCGTCCGGTCAGAGGAGAACTGACCCCAACTGAGTCTGGTTTCTCCCAAGGTTTTTTTTCTCCATTCTATATGCATGGGGTTTTGTTTCCTTGCCGCTGTCACCTCTGGCTTGCTTGGTTGGGGACACTTAACTTCTAGTGACTATCGTTGAATTGACTACAGAGACCGTCTCTGCATTTAATAAGAAATTGGTCACTCGCTCACTATATATCCCTGTCATTATACTGTACAGTGCTTTGATGCAACCTGTGTTGTTAAAAGCGCTATATAAATAAAAATGATTGATTGATTGATTGACTCCTTCCTAAAGATCTGAGGATCTGTTCATGTTCAGAGTTTAGGTCGTAGGTCACGAGCGGTTTAGAAACGATCCTAAACGGAGCTGAGGACTGGTGTGATGCTTCTTTAAAATATAAGAAACAAATAATGAGCATAACATCAGTCAATAAATACATCAAGTAGGGCTCATGTTCACAATAGACTATTATTATTATTATTATTATTATTATTATTATTATTATTAGACTATTATTATAATAAGTGTATTTATTTAAATAAAAACAAACCTAAATAATAAAAAAATAATTTTAAATAATAAAAATAATTTTAAAGTCTGTGTATTCCTGGTTATGAATCAGTCATTTGGCAAATAAATAAAGATAAAATAATAATCAACACAGTAAAAACATTATGCCACAGCTTATATATTAGAATGCAGACACAGTGCAGAAAATTACCAAATATTACAGAATTATTCATCATTATGATTTTAAATAAAGGTTGTGTTCCTTTAGTAAAGGAAAATAAATCTAAATATATCAAAAGGTTCATGTCTCTCTCCCTCTTGTTGTAGTCTTGGTCCTGTGTTCAGTGGGACCTACTTTTAGTTAACTGTCTAATTTGTCGTCAGCTGTGTCTTATTACTTTAGTCAGTTCCTGTTTGTATTTAAGTTCTAGTTTGATTCTGTTTAATCGTCGGTTCTCGTCTTTAAGTGTGTGGTTTTTCATCCTGTCTTCCTGTTTAAGGCAAGGCAAGGCAAGTTTATTTATAAAGCACATTTCATACACAATGGTAATTCAAAGTGCTTTACAAGAGAGCAAATAAAATAATTACAAGATTCAGATAACAATAAAAGAAATTAAAATAAAATAAAAGCACAGTGCTCATTCTGTAAATGCACAACTAAACAGATGAGTTTTGAGTCTGGATTTAAAAGTGACTAATGTTTCAGCACATCTGATCTCTTCAGGAAGCTGGTTCCAGATGCGAGCAGCATAATAACTAAAAGCAGATTCTCCTTGTTTGGTGTGAACCTTTGGTATTTCTAACTGACTTGATCCTAGTGATCTGAGTGGTCTGTTAGGTGTATAAATAGTAATCATATCTGCAATGTATTTAGGTCCTAGTCCATTGAGTGATTTATAAATGAGTAAAAGTGCTTTAAAATCAATTCTAAATGTCACTGGAAGCCAGTGTAAGGACCTGAGGACTGGTGTGATGTGCTCTGATTTTCTGGTTCGAGTCAGGATCCTGGCAGCAGCGTTCTGGATGAGCTGCAGCTGTCTGATGGTCTTTTGGGAAGGCCAGTGAGGAGACCATTACAATAGTCCACCCTGCTGGTGATGAAGGCATGGACTAGTTTCTCCAGGTCTTGCCTGGGCACAAAGCATCTGATTCTTGCAATATTTTTTAGGTGATAGTACGCTGATTTAGTCACTGCTTTGACATGACAGCTGAAACTAAGGTCGGTCTCTAGAATCACACCAAGATTCTTGACTTGCCTTTTGGTTGTTTGACCCCTTGAGTCAAGGTATGCATTCACCTTGTGAACTTCATCTTTATTTCCAAACGCAATGAACTCAGTTTTCTCCTTGTTTAACTGAAGAACATTTTGGCACATCCAACTGTTGATTTCATCAATGCATTGGCAGAGTGAGTCAATGGGGCTGTAGTCATTTGGTGATAAAGCTAGGTAAATCTGCGTGTCGTCAGCATAGCTGTGATAGGCAATTTGATTCTTTCTCATTATTTGACTTAGTGGGAGCATATACAGGCTAAACAAGAGCGGCGCAAGAATTGAGCCTTGTGGGACTCCGCATGTCATGGACGTCCACTTAGACTTATGCTTTCCTATACTCACATAATAACCCCTCCCCTCTAAATATGACCTGAACCAGTTTAGAGCCATTCCAGAAAGCCCGACCCAGTTTTCCAGTCTGTCTAGAAGAATGTTATGATCGACAGTGTCAAACGCAGCACTAAGATCTAGTAGTACCAGCACTGATATTTTACCAGAATCAGAGTTTAGGCGAATATCATTTATTATCTTAACTAACGCTGTCTCTGTGCTGTGGTGCGGTCTGAAACCAGATTGAAAATGATCCAGATAACCATTTGAGTTCAAGTAGCTGTTCAGCTGATTCAGAACTACCTTTTCAATGATCTTGCCTATGACCGGAAGATTTGATATCGGTCTATAGTTACTCAATATACTGTTATCAAGATTTCTTTTTTCAGGAGGGCTTAACAAACCGCAGTTTTCAGGGCGTTTGAAAAGTCCCAGAAAGAAGTGATGTGTTCACCACTTCTAAGATGTCAGCTTTTAAACAGTCAAACACGCTTTTAAGAAAGGATGTGGGAAGTGTGTCAAGACAGCAGGTTGAGGATTTTAGGTGCTGTACTACTTCCTCCAAAGTTTTGCTATCAATTGCGTCAAAAACACACATAGTGACTCCTTTTTGAGATTGTGGTTGAATCTGACATATCTCTACATCATCTGATGTTTTAATTGCCTTTCTGATATTTTCGATCTTCTCAGAAAAGAATGAGGCAAACTCATTGCATTTGCTGTCAGAAAGCATTTCACTGGGAATCTGACTTGGGGGTTTGTCAGTCTCTCAACCGTAGCAAAAGAGTGCGGGTGTTGTTCAGGTTACTATTTATAAGGTTTGAGAAAAACTTCTGTCGTGCTGTGGCTAATTCCACATTAAAAGCATGCAGGCTGTCTTTATAGATGCTATAGTGGATTTCAAGTTTTGTCTTCCGCCACGTCCGCTCAGCCTTTCTGCATTGCCTTTTCATGATCTGCACTGCTGTTGATTTTTAAGTTGACTTTATCCTCGTTGAGTGCTCTCTGGCTAACCACACCGTGACTGATTCTCTCTCTCTCTCTCTCTCTCTCTCTCTCTCTCTCTATATATATATATATATATATATATATATATATATATATGTGTGTGTGTGTAGTGTATATATATATATATATACACACACACATATATATATATTCATACCTTATTATTATTATTATATTATTTTACATTTTATACATTTATCTACTGTATTTCATTCATGTATAAAAGCATCTACCAAATGCAGACAAACATTCAAAAGAAAAATAAATGAGAAGCAATTTAAAGTTCATTAGGAAAGTGAGTGCTGCGATCTTTGGTTTAAAACCTTTTGTATTTTTAAAAAATATTCTATTCTATTGTATAAAATGTTCTATTCTAACAGCTAAATGTTGGGAATCGTGTGAAATAACATTCACAATCAGTCACATCCTCAGCATTACTTTTGGACAGAAAATCTACACTCATTTATTTAGTTCATTTCTTTGGAGTCGTTCAAAGAGACGAGTTGTTCTCCACGTTGACTGGGTTATTCTCTACGGTGTCGTCTCTTTCAGACGGATTTCCTTCTAAACGATGGGTAAGAGTGAGATAACGTGGGACCTGATGATAGATAAAACTCTCTCTTTTTCTCTTTGGTGTTTCCAGTGCAGGTTTGCAGAGCAGACAGAACAGGAGTTCTCCAGAGATAGAGCCGAGTTCCTCCAGACCGGAGCAGATGGACCAGAAGACCACCACGACAGAACAGATGAGACCAAGACAGAAAGAGAGGAGAGACAGACAACACAGACAGGGTACACTTACCGGAGATCAAGACAGGGAGCACCAGAAAATCATCACCACCACCATACTGTTCAGTGCTTTGACATTATCTGTATTGTTTAAAGCGCTATATAAGTGATTGATTGATTGGTTGATCGATGGGGTCACTGACTGGTGCTGGCGAGACAGAGATCAACAGACACAATCAGGGAAACAGAACAAGCAGAAAGTTCATGAGAAGCCTCTATGGTAGAGACAGAGTTAATGCGGCAGATGGGAGAAGACATTGAAAACATTTAGTGCTTCTGGGTTACTGACAGGCAAGGTCTAGGGCTGATATGTTACATCCAAACCCATTACTAGAAACCGATGAATGGTTCAATGTCAGATGTGAATAAATCAGGAGTGAAATAAACAGGCAAAACCTTAACCAGATTCCTTTAGATGGACAAAGAGTTCACAAATGGTCTCTGGACTCCTGTCTGATAATTCAAAGACATCCTCTTTGGCTAGTTCAGAGCAGGACAATAGTTTAGGATTGGGCAAGAGTTCATGGTTCACAGTTCTGTGGTGGTGTACGGGTCCCCAAACAAGGGAATCGGTTCCGGAGCAGAGGGACTTGAGAAGTTGGTTAAGAGATACCTGCTGCTTGAACTTACATCAGTAGTGGATGCCAGTCTAGGGTACCGAAGAACTGACCTCAAAGACTTGGGTGTAACACATAGGACCAGACTCTGAACGAATAGGTGAGACCTAACGTGTCTCTGAGCTGTGACGAGACGTGGCATGGTGGGGTGTCGTTGTGCTCTGTAATGGGCTCTAGTGCATTAGTCCTTCATTTCTGTAACGCATGCGGTGTTGCAGTTTCTCCTTTGCGACACCCACTAAGTGCAATCTATAAGTCCTTTAAGCTACAATTAAACCTCCTACAAGGAAACCGTGATTTGATGGGCCGATTATGGCCAAAATGAAAAATGTCTCTTAACGCAATCTCGTCAAAGGCTAACTGATAGGACAACTCAAAAAACTGATCGACGTCAGTGGGTAACTCCCCTTGTTTCAGGTCGAGCAGCTGCTCAGTAGGGTCCATGCCTGACCTGGCACTTGCAGACTTTTATTGAAAAACATGGTCAAAACACAGGTAAAGTTCAGACAGGAGCAAAGAGAATAATCCAAAACGAGCGTGGATTAGTCGACAGCAAACTGAATCCTGGGTGCTTGACAAAAAGAGTAATCCAGAGACAAAACCAATCATCAACATGAGGTATAAACAGAGCCCAGAACAGCAGCCAAAGGGTTAATCCGACAAGGCCAAACTAGGACTAGACTAGGATAACTACGAATAGGCTCCTTAGTGTAGCTATCACTTATAGAGAGATATTATTCTGAAATTAGAACAGGGTACAACTTCAATTCTGTGTATAATATGATTCAGGTGAGCGTGTGATTTGTGACAGCTGTCAGAGTGCAATCGGTGCAAGGGCTTATGGGAAATGCAGTCCAGGGTGAAGTGCAACATTCTCTGTGGTGTGAGAGTGAGAACAATGGGAGCTTAACATGTGGTAGTGATGGAGTGAGTTCATAACATATATACTGCAAAAATATTGGCTGTTTTCTCTCACAATTTGCTAGTAAACTGCACAATTAATTACATATCCCTACTATTGCAACTATTGTGCTAAAATGTTTTACTTTGATGAAGGATTTCATCAATCCACCCAAGACTAAACAATACGAGTTAAAAGGAAATATTAATAATAATGTAACTACAGCAGTCCATTTATACTATAATAAAGCTTGCTTGATATTTATTATAAGCCCTGGGTAAAACGTAACTCTCGATGCAAATAATTCCTTTCTTTGATTTGTTAGTATTGACATGCATCATTAGCTTAACAAATTATTGCATATGCAAACATGAGTGTGTGTTTGCTTTAGTTACGACTGCAGTAAAAACTGCATGGGTTAATAAAACATCATCCGAACAGCATTACATCAAGCCAGAGCTCATTTGTCACTGCCTGCTTTAAACTAAACAAATAAAGAGGAGAGTTCAGCAGGAAAAAGCCTGTCAGCATTCACTCATCCTCAGGAAACTGGACAAAGAAGCATTGTGAAGCTATTGATAAATTATCATCACATAATCATAACATTAAAGATGTTAAGACATAACATAAAAAGGCATGAAAAGCTCTTAAACTCCTTTCATGTGTACTTAAACCCAGGTGTGTCTTATCCTATTCTAACACACCTGAGTGTGTCAGAGAAGAGACCTACTGACACTGCACAAAAAAAAAAAAAAAAACAATAAAAAAATGTAATTGTAATAATCATTTGTATAATTAATTTTATAGCTATAATAATATGAATGAATTTTTACAACCCCAATTTAGAAAAAGTTGAAGAAAAAATTACGTTCTTTTTGTTTATTTTTAAATGCAATAAAATCAATAATGTGTGATTTGTTAGTTTACAAAAGTACAAAGAAAAGATTTCCAATGTTTTCACTGACCTATAAATACATTTTACAACATGCCCCCAAAAAAGCTGGGACAGAGGCCTGTTTTCCACTCCATCACAGCAACATTTTCTCGCTTGATACAGGATTTCACATGATGGTTTCTCATGCAATGCCATCTGAGGTCATGTACATTCACCTGAGAGGTTCTGTCTAGCCCCACACAGCCTGAGACTTCTCTGGACTCCCTCAGCTTTTCACAATATTATGTTTGATAGCTGGTGAAAGACTTTATTTATTTGCTGTATTATGCACTGAGAAATGTGATTTTTGGCACAAAGTGGTTTTGCTGACAAAGACTGGGATGCTCCTTTGTGAATATTTTCTGTAACCCTTTGCCTTTTATTTTGTCTCCGTCCTAACATTTTTGGAGTGTTTTGCAGCCATCAAAATCACAGTTTGTTTGTATTTACAAAACATTTAAACTGGCCAGTTCTTTCTTTCTTAATTAAATAAAAGTTAAACAGAATGAACAAATCATAGATTATCGATTTTACTAAATCTTACAAAATTCAACTTTATTGTTATTTGTCCTACAGAAGAAACACGTCATGTTTGGCCTTTTCTTGCACACTTTGGTAATAAACAGCTGACAAACACTAACAAAATGTACTAAAAAATCATGTGAAATAAACACAACACAAAAATTTACATAATTAGCATTAATTTGTGGACAGAAAATCTACACACATTCATAGAAACAATTGACCCTTTGTTTTCTAGAACTTTAGATTCAGTTGCTCTTTTATGCTAAAAGAAAGCTTAAGTAAAACAGTCTGATTCAGTGGCATAACTAGTATTTGTGCACCAAAGAGAGCAGCTTAGAAAATGGAGTGCAGCTAGAGGGAAACAAAATTAGAGGTATTTCATATTACATGGTAGGAAAATACCTTCTCCTAAAGAAAAGGATTAAAAATGGCTAGTTCTGGATACTTTTTGTCTCTTTTGGAAGAAAACAAACACAACAACAATCATGTTCTTAGAGAAAAATGGTATCTGTGAGGAATTCCAGTCAGGATTTAGTTTGTATCATAATACTGAAATTGACCTCATTAGAGTTGATGACCTGACAAATGACCTGCTTATTAAGTGATTAGTACCACTGTCAACCACAACATTCTAGAAAACAGACTATTCTGTTGTCATTAAAAGGAAGTGCCTTAGCATGCTTCAAATCGTACTTATCTGACCGCCATCAGTTCATAGCAGTACATGAAGATTACACATGCAGTATGGGGTACCTCAAGGTTCAGTACTGGGACTCATACCTCTTATGGTTTTCATGTTCATGTTACTGACTTCAGTCTGATCAGTTTGTTTTTGTTTTTTGTCTGTCAAACAGTTTCCCCGCCCCATTGTCATCTGATTAACCACTTTAGCTACCTTCTCACCTGTGGCTCATTAGCTCCTTGATTGCCCCTCTACTTAAGTTCCCTTTGTTTGCAGTCTTGTGTCTGATCGTTGTGGTGTGAGGATGGTGCATTGGTATCCAGTCCCGTCCCGTCCCGTCCCGTCCTGTCCCGTCCCGTCCTGTCCCGTCCTGTCCTGTCCTGTCCTGTCCTGTCCTGTCCTGCCCTGCCTTGTCTTTGTAGTCTCCAAGCATAGCTGGTATTTTTTAGTTTTACTCTTTTCTCGCTCTGCCTTTTTGGTTTCTCCAGACCTCTGTTCCCCTGTTCCAGTCCTGGTTCTTCTGTTGCTGTGTCTGGCAGTTCGTTCTCCCCTGCCCCTTTTGGATCTCATTCTGGGATCAAGCAGCAGGACTGTTGTAGAGACTCTTTGAGAAGATTCCCTTATGCCAAATGCTTCCTGCCTTGTGGAGTGACTGGAGGCTTGTTTTTTGACTAGATCCTGTTAATTTCCTCCTGGTGTTAAGTTTTCTGTTCCTCTGCCTCAGTCAAGTTTCTGTTCAAAGACTATAAATAAATTTAAGTTCTAACCTACAATTGAATTCTTGTTCGTTCCTGACAGTTACCCTTCAAAGATATCATCTGGAAACCCGGCAGTAGTTTTTTCTGTTATGTTGATGTAACTCAGCTCTATATTTATTCACAGGAAACAGGATTTAATGGCACAGGATTCAAATCAGATAAATTCATCTGTGACATAAGTTTCATACTTGTGAAAAAGCACTTCTGTACTCAATCATCATGTTCTCAGATGCTATTTGAATAAACAGCTTCAGAATGCAGCAAAAACACAATGTAAATTAGTCTCAGCATCTTACATACAGAAGTAGACAAAAATGTTTGCATAATGGAATGTATAAAGAAGAGTAGGGTAGATAGTAAAAGAGAAGTTTGTTGAGAGAAGACACCAGCTTCCATCGCAGGGCAGGTAAAAAGAGGTTTGTGGTGATTTCTATGGCTGGAAAAAAATTCACCTACTTTAACGTTAAAACTTATTGTACTTGTGTATAATCAAATCGTTGTCAAAAGTAAATTCGGTGAAATACATATTAAACTAACTTTGACTAAATAAAAAAAAAAGATCATGTAAAAACTAATGAAAAAATACGTGCCATGATTATTACAGTGTACTTGACCATTAAAAATACTTTTTGTTGGTAAACTGGTACATTTTTAAACAACCGTTTTGTGTCAGCGTATGAAATATGAACAATGTCTGAAAGTGTCTAAAACCCTTGAGTATAGCTGTTGGGTTTTATTCCATTTTAATTACACCTACAACAACAACATCATAATATCATAAATGCCAATATAATGTCAAATTAATTTTAGACAAATTATAAATAGGACAGAGCAAAATATTTTTACAGACAGGTTGGGATTACTATATTGTCATCCTGGAGCTTCTTCACCCTTCAATAAACATCCATGAGTCTGGATTTTCTGACCACAGGCATTATTTCTAATAATTTTTTACATTCTACCCATTCTTCTTTCCATTTTTGTCTTGTCTTGGTTGATTCATGGTTTATAACTGAGTTTTGCATTCACTGTTTTTTCTTTTTCTTCTTCTTCATGTTTTGCAGCCAGGTCTGCTTGTTGCTCATTTCAATAAATCTCCTGACTATAGTGAAAACTAGTGCACTTTCAGAATCAGAAAACTAACCAGCCTGTCCTTTATTTATTTCTTTGAAGAAACCTGTGAAGAGATGATGATGCAGAACAAGATTCAGCTTGTTGTTTTTCTCGGTGAGTGTTCTTGTGGCAGAAACCGATGTCAGATCAGGAGTTTAGATCAACTTTACACTATTGATTTTCCTGCAGCAGGAATTCTGTCGGGCTTCCGTGTGACCTGCAGCGTTTTGTCCTGATCCAAGACCCAAAGACCTGGACAGAAGCTCAATCGTACTGTAGAAGGATATGCGTGGATCTGGCGACGGTTCAGAGCGATGAAGACATAACCAAACTAAAGGAGGCAGCGAACGCTGAGAACTTCCCATCTGACGCCTGGATCGGTTTCTCCAGAGATGTTTGGCGTTGGTCGTATCAAAACATGCCGGTCAGTAATGCAAAAAGGGATTCTTTTCAGCCAGATTTGCCCGACACAGATGTGGCCTGTGGGAATATAAACAGCAAAGGACGATGGGGTGACAGAACTTGTACTGACGCAGACAACTTCTTTTGCCAACTTGGTAAGAAATTATACTCAAGGATCTTATACACATAACCAAAAAAGTTGTGCTTTTACCTAAACATTCTTAAATCAAGATATATTTACTTCAGAAGCTAAACCCCCTTCAGTTTGAGGGAGATATTGATGTCTTATTTAGACATTTGTGCCTGACCTCAGCACATTCTTCCAGTGAAGACACAAAAGATAACCAAATTAAAAAGCTTTGTTAAAGACACTGCGTGAAACAAGTGACCTTAATTAGATCTATTCTGATATATAGTATGAGGTTTGAGTCGTCTATACTTGTGTGTATGTCCATATGGGGACGCTTCATTTTTAGCAATTATCGTTGAATTAATTACAGAGACTCTATTTAATAAATTGTTCAATCTCGTCATTATAACATCACTGTATTCTCCCGTTTTACACTGTTCAGTGCTTTGATACAATCTGTATCGTTAAAACCGCTATATAAATAAAAGTGACTGATTCATTGGTATTTGTGAACAAGTTTATATACTTAGTTTATTTTGTATGATGCTTCATATTTTAAAGCATGTTTCTCTGCCCAATCTTCTCCTTACAGACAACCAGAACACACTTCAAGACAAGTTTGAGTACATCGACAGCGTGAGGTTAAGCTGGCATGATGCTCAAACGTACTGCAGAACACACTACACAGACCTGGCCGCCGTTACAGACGACGCAGAGAACACGTTTCTCGCGAGCGAGCTTTCTTCACGGAACCTCAACGACGCCTGGTTCGGCCTGTACAGGATCCCATGGCTGTGGTCAGATAACAGCGGTGTCTTGTGGTCCTCCGTGAAGTGGAAGTCTACGCAGCCTGATAACTTGAACGAAATCCAGTGTGCGAGAGCCAACCCTGGAGCACTGATGGTTAAAGACAACTGCTCCACTCCACTGCCTTTCTACTGCCGTGAAAACAGAAGAATGCAGCGTGTGAGATTCACGATCAAATCAGACACATCTCTGAACCAATCCACGGTGATGCAGGCCATAGAGAAGAAGGTCAGATGATTCTGCTTCTTATTTTAATATCAGACTGAATTTTCTCTTATCAGAGCTAATAAGGGCTCCAAGCAAGACCCCAGTCTGTCGTTACGAGTTGTACAAGTAAATCATTTTTGGCAGTGTTTATTTGAATTTTTCTAGTGTACTGATGTCTAAACGGCAGTGGGTCTCGTTCACTAATGACTGATGTTATCCGGTGTCTAGATGAACCAGATCCTCTCGGATCAGGACGTGAATATCAGATCCAGCATAACATGGATCATCCAACCCGACGGGAAGATCTTCCAGCGGCTGAAAACAGAAAACACACCACAGACGGCATGTAAGGTGTTATAGCAAAGGAAACGCTAAACTCTGATACGTGCCATAACTTGTGCATCTTTAAGGTACAGGCATAATAATAATAATAAGTTACCTTCATTTAATGAATACGGTCAGTGCATAGTAACTTATAACAATAATCATGGTAATATATATATATATAAATATATTAGGCATTATTATTGCATTTGTTTACAAAATGTTTTTTCACTTTTAAGATATCAGGTAAAAATATAGCTTGTATCTATTAAGTACACATTTTGTTCTTTAATCTGTTTGATGCGAGACATGGGAAATAGTTCAGTGCACCACGAACCAGCGTGTTTCTAATTAAGATAATGTGTTAACATAATATGGAAAAACACACCAGTTTGTGATATCAAGAAGCAAAACGAGCTCTTTTGCACAGATAAAAATAGCTGGAAGAGACTGGAGGTCAGCGTGCAGAAATCATCTTCCAGGAAAAATAAGGTGGATTAAGGACAGTTCTCATTATTAACAAGAGTGCACTACACGAAAAACCAAATGACTAAGAAATAACATAAAGCTTTAGTGCAGTCTGCTCAAATCTGTGTGAACTGTGGGAGCCACCGGATAGAAGAAAACTACTTGATCAACACCAAACAGAGCCTGAACTTTACATTTCATATTCATTTCAAGTAGTGCTGAGTTATTTGATGATAAATAGGAAAAACCTGTTTTTATAGTTTTGAAAGGTACAACAATTTGTCAGGTTTTGCTCATAACTTCATAAAACTTGCTCAGATTGTAGAAATGATGAAGCCCAAACGTCATCGCTTAGATCTAAAGATATTTCATATCAGTTTCTCTGCATCAGAATGTTTAAATCAACAAATATAGTTTTCCATCAATACCTATCTTTTAACTCTCTTCGCTAAATAAGTGTAGGACAAATAAAATATCTGCCATTGGGGTCGGACAAATCTTCATTTTCTGAACCCAAAAATCTAAATTCACTCGATTTTGGTACGAAACTGCAATAACTATCTTATTTCATTCAGGTTTTTACCGATTTAAGAATATTATGTTTTATTAAAAAGCTAAGAAAAGTTTTTAACAGAGGAAGAAAAGCATTTTTGCAGTCTACTGTAAATAACGATAAGATCATATTTCACAAGTTTTACGTTTTACTCAAATTGTTACGCTCTTAATATTATTTGCTATGTACAATTTTGCATTTCCTTAACAATTAATTTTAGAGAGCAGCCATATATTTGGTTTGGGTCTTATTTATTATTATTAAATATTTATTCATACCTGAATCATGTATGACGTATCATTTACTCATTTAACTATATAATAATTTGTATTGATTTATATACTGATTCCATTGATTCATTCAAGGATTATTTATCAGCTGTTCGGTCTTATCTTCTGGTGTGGTTTCGGGGGATGTTTGTCGAATGAAGCATAGAAACGGAGATTATTCAATAAACTCTGCTTGTTCTCCTGCTTCTGCTCTTCTCTGGTTTTTCATCTCTCAATCTTTCATGTAAATCCAGAATTACTGTAAAACTGAAGAAAGCTAGTTCAGCTACACAAGAGACGGGTTCATCCGGTCCGTTTAGAGCGCTTGGTCTCATCTGAAAATGATGAAATAAGTGAAAGATGCGCTGATTGCTCTGCAAACCTTTTGAAACCAACCTTTTTCAATGAAAGACACTCATTTTTAGATTTAGTAGATACTTATTTTAAGCAAAATATAAAAATGGTTCAGACTTAAAGAGGAAAAAACTGTATTTTCTGTCACATGACCTAATGGCATATTTACACATAAAAATAATAATAGTCTGATAAAACATCTGACCTTACCTTCTAATATTCAAATCCAGTTGGGGTTAAATGATGAAATATTTATATCTTTGCCCGATATCTTAAAAACTCTAAATGTCTAAACTCTGGACCTACACTGAGAAAAGAAATAGAGACGGGAGCTTTTGTAACTTTGAAGTGGTTTACATCGACCAATGAGTTGAGCCTTTTCTTAATGGCTTCATCCATCAAAGTCTTCAGGTAATGAGAGGCTTTGAATGGAGGCTGGGTTATTAGAGATGGGGTTTTGTGATATAAACTCAAGATCATATGACTGCTGGCGGAGGAAAGTAGATCATGGTGCTGCCATCTGGTGCTCAGGAACAGGAAACACTTGACAGCGCATTGCTTATTAAATATCAACACTGGAGCCTCACGAAATAAACCTGATCATCATGATAAAAACATTACACCTATGGAGAGTCCCCAAACATAGAAACACAACACGTCATCCACATCCTAGAGAACGATAAATATACTTCAGTGTATATGAAATACATTTATTTCATTGTAAGTATGCTACAAATGCATTTTCATATTTATTTACTTAATAAAATGTCCTGCAATTGTAATTTTAGTAAACTAAACTGGTCAGCTTTAATTGTGCAGAACTAGTGCATTTAAGCATCACTTCGACTATTTTAAGTATACTTCAGACACCAGGGATGTTCTACTGGTCCAGAAGGTCAGCTTTTTACATGCCCTGTCAAGATTTTCACCGATGTAACTGAATGAACGCACAACCGTCTGGTATCGGTTCAAAGACTCAAAGAAGTTTCTAGCGATCTCGATCTGGTTCAGGGTTGAACCTAAGCTCTTCAGGAGATTCTGGACACCCCTGAATTAGAAGCGTTCATCAAGATGCAACCAGACTTCTCACACTATACTTAAAATTAAATAGCGTGTGCCCGGCCTAAGGCTGCATTTCTGGGTCACGGTTTATATTAGGCGCCGCTATTAAGGGTGGATACGGGTAAGTTTAGGAGCAGGTTTGGTGGTATGGGTAGGTTTAAGGTGTAAGGGATGGGTCAACAGTGTAGTTATGAATGCAATTACAAAAACAAATAACCTATAGGCATTTTTAAAATGATAGAAGTACAATGTAAAATCATATATGTACACAATAAGTGCATTGTACCAATTATTTGATTATTTAAAGTTTATTTAAAGGCCACCTAATATAAAGTGGAACCCATTTTTGCTTTAAATGGTGAAATTTTGCTATGATTGCACCTGACATCCACACTATTCCGGTGTTTTCGACTCGAACACAGATATACTGGTATCTTTACACATTTATGTCATATTTATGTTAACGTGACATGGCTAGGACATATCAATGTTTGCTTTGAAAGGTGCAACATTGAGCAGATCTAGAAATGGACTTTTGCGATGAAATAAGTACACTACTGCATAAAATATATCACAATGTGCAAGTTATTTTTATATATTTGGATATTATATCACTTAATATACATTATGATATGTGTATCTATATATTTTAATGGGATTTTCATGTTGTATTATTTCTCTTATCTGTTTGACTGCGTGTATGTCTTTAAATGTCGCTAGGTCTGTCTGTCGTGAGTGATCACATGACAGGAATCAGGAAGTAGGCAATCATCAAGGAGGGAGCATGAAAAATAATCAGGGTAGTGTTTACATTAGTTGTGGACCAAAGCACTGAACTCACAGGATTTAGTTTTTTTTAAGGGTTTACTATTCCCATATCTCACTTTTACTGGATTGTCACTTACAATGAATTATAACTCTGTTGGACACTTTTAAGGTAGTTTCATTACTACTTAGTGAGTGCTATTTATTTACTGCTTACTATTTGGAAGTAAAGTAGTCTCAGTTTGTTCATCCCAAACCATTGGCAGTGACTCTCATGCAAATAATCCTTTAGTAAATAACTTCAGTATTTGTGTAAACACATTTGATATGCATCATTAGCTTAACAAATTCAAGTATATGCAAACACAAGTGTTTGCCTTAGTTTCGACTGCAGTAAAAATTATTTAATAATCAATATTACATAAACCCAGAGCTTGTTTGTCACTGTCTTTTACATATATGTGTTTTACATATATGTGTAAACATCCCAGCTAAAGATAATGAGGAAATGACATGACTAGTGCATTCCAAACGACTAAATAATGACATTTTTTTATCTGCATATCTATCTTTCTGTCTTGGCTAATGTCCGTCCTATCACTGAAAGCTCTTCAGCATCATGAGTAGACACGCCCCCTTACTGCTCATTGGCTACAAGCTTGTTGGTCTGACTCATGTATAGTACAGGGGCCGAACGGAAACGAAGGCTACGCTGATACTGGACCTGGCGTCAGACTGCTCTGCAAAGTCTGACTGCTGAAGGTGTCAGAGGAAGCTCCACAAGGGATCACCAACCGGAGAACTTTACTGGAGGAAGAAAATAAGCGCCTGCAGCCCCAGGTGAGGGGGAATGGTGCAGCAAGCGTGACACCAGCCAGTTTTTCCTTCCAATTGCCTGTTACCCAAAACACGTGAAGCAACTGGTTCTACACGAAGACTGTAGTACTTTGCGAAGGTGTTCAGTATCGCCCAGCTCGCAGCTCTGCAGATGTCTGCCAGAGAGGCACCATGCGCCAACGCAAAGGAGGAGGCGACACTCCGGGTGGAGTTCTCACCCCTAGGGGGCAAGGTTCACCTTAGGCCTTGGTAAGCCAATGTGATTGCGTCCACTATCCAGTGGGCCAACCTCTGATTGGAGACAGCCTTCCCTTTCTGCTGACCTCCATGGTAGACAAAAGCTGCTCAGAGCTTCTGAAGCTCCAGGTGTGGTCCACATATATATGCATAGAGCTCTGATGGGATACAGCAACACCAAGGCTGGATCTGCCTCCTCTGTGCAGATTCACCACATGATTGTAAAAGGTGCGGTGGGAACCTTGGGCGCGTATCCAGGCTGGGTCTCAGGACTACATAAGAGTAGGCTTGCCCAAACACAAGGCACTCTTTGCTCATTGAAAAGGCTTGGAGTTCCCCATCCCTGTTGATAGAAGTGAGCACGATCAGGCGGTCTTAGCAGACAGGAACTTAAGCTCAACTGACTCCAATGGCTCAAAGGACCTCTCTGAAGGCCAGCCAGGACAACAGAAAGATCCCATGAGGGCACAGGGGTGACCTGGAAGGATTTAAGCTTCTGGCACCCCTCAGGAACCTTACAGCGAGATCATGTTTTCCCAAAGACTGGCCGTCTAGTGCATTGTGATGCGCTGCAATGGTAGCCACATATACTTTCAAGGTGGACAGCCTATGCTCCAACCTTTCTTGCAGAAAGGAGAGCACTACTTCAATTGCACACCTTCAAGGGTCTCCTCTGTGAGAGGAACACCAGCTCATAAACAGATTCCAGTTCATGGTATAAGCGTGCCTTGTAGAGGGAGCTCTGGCCTGGGTAATAGTGTTCACCACAGCTTGTGGAAAATCACTTAAGTCTGCCGCGTCTTGTCCAGGAGCCGCACATACAGTTCCACAGGTCTGGACAGTGGTTGCCACATGGTGCCAAGCCCCTGAGAAAGGAGTTCTTCCCTCAGTGGAATGCACCAGAGAGGGGCTATTGCGAGGAGATTGTCAATATATATACATGTGAAAATATGTCAAAATATACATGTGATTGTCAGTGGGATTCAAGCAGGCTATTTATTATAGGGTTATTGTAACACTTTCACCTACAGCGAAAAACTGACTGAAACAAACAAACCAGACCTGCTGGAAGAGCATCAAACCACTTTGGGCTAGTTTAAGTAAGATGTTTTCCTAGGGATCAAGGTTGATTTGACTGGTTAATACGGTCAGCCAGATGCTGTAACTTCACCATCCGTCTTCAAAACATCTTTCTCAGTTGAAGTCATTCAGAATTTTGTTGGTCTGAAAACTCTACACTCCAACCACATCAAAGTTGTTTAAATCTGTAATTTCAACATCTGTAGTCAAATGGAAAGTGAGACCTACTGGAATGGATAAAATTATATTGTTATTAATGGAGTAATTTCACAACTCTCTCTCTTAAATACCCAGTTAAATTTTTTTGTTTTGTTTGGAACAGGCTTCATATCAGTTCAGTGATTTCTTTGTATTCCTTTGTGGCTTAAGTTTTGTGGTTGTGAAAAAGCACTTCTGTGCTCTATCATCACATCCTCTGATACTATTTGAATAAAAGAGACTCATACTGCAGCAAAATCAGAATGTAAATCAGCATCTTACATCCAGAAGTACACAAAAGGTTTGCATAAAGAGTTTGGTAGATTGTGAAAGAGAAGTATGTTGAGAGAAGATAATTGACATACTGGTGAGAAGATCAAGCATCAGTAGCTCCCACAGCAGGTAAATTTGAGTTTGTTCTGATTTCTATGGCTGATTCACCTACTCCAACTTTAATGCCTTATTATATATTTTCTTAATGTATAATCAAGTCGGAATTGTATATTCGAAATCAAATTAGTTTAATTTGAGTTACAATAATGAGTCATCATTATTTACAATGTACCTAACCATTAAAACTAATTTCATTAGGAAAATTGTTTTATTAAAGCATGAACAATGCCTGACAGTGTCTACAAAATTTGACTATATGTTGGCTGTATTATATTTGACGGCCATTGCAGTCTCATCAGTTATTACATGGCAGATACAAATTAAAATTATAAAAACAATATAAAATTAATCTAAGAAAAAACAAAGATAAATTCTATATATCATCATTTAAACATTCTTGCAATAGAAACTTTGTGCACAGTCAGTAGTTTTCCTGATAAAAAATCAGTCACTAATTGAGATGACAATATTGACATTTTGAGGCCTCTTCACCTTCAGGGTCCATGAGTCCGTCAAGTATGGCCTTTATAATACTAGATGCATCAAAAAGACAGGATTTATTTCCAGTAATTTTGTAATTCTACCGTTTCTTCTTGCTATTTTTTTCTGATACTGGTTGAATCAGGGGTTTGTGTCTGAAATTGGGTTTGCATTCACTGCTAATTTCCAATAAATCCGCCTTAATATTAGTGGTGCAACAGATCACATAATTCACCGTGTAGCTCATACTATAGATTTTGAATGACGGATAGTATTCTTTTTAGTTTACTTTCTAAAAATATTTCTATACTCTAGCAGAAAATATTTGTTTAACTACTAAAGTCAGTAATATAACAAGAACAACTGATTGAACAACAATTATAAGCAGAGATGAACAGCCCTACAACATAAAAGTATTGACTATATAAAGTATTCTCTAGTCCATACAATCTGTTTCACCCCTACTTAATATAAAACTAGTGCACTTTCAGAATCAGAAAAGTAACCAGCCTGTCCTTTATTTCTTTCTTTGAAGAAACCTGTGAAGAGATGATGATGCTGAACAAGATTCAGCTTGTTTTTTTCTCGGTGAGTGTTCTTGTGACAGAAACCGATGTTAGATCAGGAGTTTAGATCAACTTTACACTATTGATTTTCCTGCAGCAGGAATTCTGTCGAAGGCTTCGTGTGACCTGCAGCGTTTTGTCCTGATCCAAGACCCAAAGACCTGGACAGAAGCTCAATCGCACTGTAGAAGGATATGCGTGGATCTGGCGGCCGGTTCAGAGCGATGAAGATAGAGCTAAACTAAAGGAGGCAGCGAACGCTGAGAACTTCCCATCTGACGCCTGGATCGGTTTCTCCAGAGATGTTTGGCATTGGTCGTATCAAAACATGCCGGTCAGCAATGCAAAGTGGGATTCTCTCAGCCAAATATGCCCGATATATACATGGCCTGTGGAAATATAAACAGCAAAGGACGATGGAATGACAGAACTTGTACTGACGCAGACAACTTCTTTTGCCAAATTGGTAAGAAATGATAGATTATTCCGATGTTTTTGTTTTGAGTTTGAAAAAATGCTGCACAAAATAATTGACTTTTATTTTATGTCTTGCTTTCTGAGACAAATATATAAACATTCTTAAATCAAGATATATTTACTTGAAGCAAAACAGCTCAAATGGTTACTGCACCCCACAATGAAAAATCGTCACTTAACACCCATGTCATTTGTATTGAAACACAATTATGATATTTAGATTAAAAATAACAAGAACATCAGGCTTGTGACTGTCCCACTGACTTCAGCACATCCTCCCCTGACGTGATCCTCCAGCTGCCACCGCTCCACTGGGGGTTTTGTGTCGGGAGCTCCCTGGAGGAGGGCCATGTGGAGAACCTGCCGCCTCAGACACAAAATTTAAGAGCAAGAGCAATTGCTCATCCTCCGGGCCTTCGGGTCAGTGTGCGATGCATTGCTTCCTAACTCTCTCCCACAGTGCCCCCATTTCCAGTGTGACCAAGAGACGACGTTAGGGGATCTAGCTGGTTCTTCATGGTATCTAGACAGTCTGACAGAGGCCAACCAGAATGTTCTGCCTTTTCCATTGCGCAGTACAGCTGTACGGCGTGACTCTGATGGTGCCACTCGCGAGGAGTTGGATGCACTGCTCAACCCATCACATTGGCATATCCGAACGATTTGGCTCAACTATGCGATCCATTTCGCCCGACGATTACATTAGGTTTAGTGGCATTCTCGAGACTTCAGTGGTGGTCCGGAATGCTCATGTCTTGTGGAAGGAGATTGTTGTCCTCCTGGCAAAGGATGCAATTGATCGGTTTCTCTAGACGAGATGGAGGGGGGGTTTTACAGACCTTATACAGGGTTTTACTTTCATTGTGCCCAAGAAAGGTGGTGGCCTTCGACCAATCCTGGATCTGCGGTTTTTGAACAGGGCCCTGCATAAGCTACTGTTCAAAATGCACAGAAACGCATCATCAGATTTGTGCAGCACCAGGGACTGGTTTGCATGGGTCGACCTGAAGGATGCTTAGTTCCATGTCTCCATTCTTCCTCGCCACAGATGCATGGCAGTACAAAGTTCTTACCTAGGAACTTTGTCCCTAGGAAGGCCATTGAGGGTGCCCTTGCCCCGCTACGGGAAGTGGGCATCACACTCCTCAACTATCTCAGCGACTGACTCATTCTGGCTCAGTCGCAAGAGAAGTTGTGCGAGCCCTGGGACCTGGTGCTTCAGCATCTCAGCTAGTTGGGCCTTGGAGTCAGCCAGGAAAAGAGTTCTCCCCTGTGCAGAGAATTTCTTTTCTTGGTCTGTAATTGGACCTGGTCTGCCTCACAGAGAAGCACACACAATCAGTGCTGACCTGAGTGCTTTCTTTCAGAGGCAAGATAGTGGTTTCCCTGAAATATTTTCAGAGGTTCCTGGGGCATATGGCTTACGGTTTGTTTCATATGAGACCACTAAGATGGGCATGGTGCAGTGGGACACTCTGTGTGACAATCACGCCCGGCTTGTCGTCACACTTTCAGCCCATGGACCGACTCCAGGATAGAGCTCCACTTTTAATAAAAGTATGAGGGGTATTGCATTTTTCAAGTGAGTAAACAATTGTATAATGCACAGGTTATTTGACAGATTCTAAATCTTTACCTAGAATTACAGTAAAACAGAAAAAGTATATCAGTGACACTAAAAACAAGCAAAAACTTTTCTGAGCCGCTTTTTGAAGATGAGTTTGTTCATATTTTTCTATAAACAAATTTAGCACTTCACATTCTCAATGTTTCTCACAAATGTACAGACAACCAGAACACACTTCAGGACAAGTTTGAGTTCATCGACAGCGTGAAATTGAACTGGACGGATGCTCAAACGTACTGCAAAACACACTACACAGACCTGGCCGCCGTTACAGACGCGCGAGAGAACGTTCTCGCGTGCGAGCAGCTTTCTTCACGGAACCTCAACAACGCCTGGTTCGGCCTGTACAGGATCCCATGGCTGTGGTCAGATAACAGCGGTGTCTTGTGGTCCTCCGTGAAGTGGAAGTCTACGCAGCCTGATAACTTGAACGAAATCCAGTGTGCGAGAGCCAACCCTGGAGCACTGATGGTTAAAGACAACTGCTCCACTCCACTGCCTTTCTACTGCCGTGAAAACAGAAGAATGCAGCGTGTGAGATTCACGATCAAATCAGACACATCTCTGAACCAATCCACGGTGATGCAGGCCATAGAGAAGAAGGTCAGATGATTCTGCTTCTTATAAATAATATATAAAGTAAGAATTGATGTAAGAATGTTTACATTTTAGTTGTACTGAAAAAATGTTTTTGTAGTGTTTATTTTATTGGAATTTCTTAGTTTACTGATGTCCAAACAGCCAACCTGTCCTCCAACTAATATGCCCGTATAGGTTGTTTGTCCAAATATGAAATATTGAGAAATATGACCCATCTGAAAGTATACTGCAATTGCACCACTATCACCAACAGAAATTTTTCAAATTAATGCTCTGTAATCTTTTATCTGCGTCGTAATTTAGGTTTCAGGTAGTTAAGCTGTTAGTGCATTCTTTCATACAATAATATGTGATCGTATGATAATGCGATCATGGGTTCGATCCCAGGTCACAAGTGCTCATAAAATGGATATGCATTATAAATCATAATTTTGCACTTTTTCTTTAAGGGTAGGGTAGGGTTTAGGAGTGGGTTAGGTGTGGTCTGTCACAAGCCAGCAGAGGGAGCTCTTACCTCTGGGTGATCTGCGATCACTCCCTCTGCTGCTACTTCCTGTCAGAGGACTATAAATACTGCAGCAAGCCACTCAACTGCAGGTTGCATTGTTTTCGCCTGTTTCGTTGTTAGATCGCCCGTGGATTATTGTCTCTGGTTTATCTGGTTTTGACCCTGCCTGTCTTCTGATTCCGTGATTGTTTGCTGCCTGACCTGACCACCGCCTGTCTCTGGATTTTGCTATTGTCTTGCCTCCTATATATCTGTTAGCCCTGTTCGACGCCTGCCTGTTATGACCATGCCTTCGTTTAATAAAAGCCTGCACATGGATCCGCACGCCTCAGACCGCTCAGACGTGACAGAATGCAACCTCACACCAGGATCCAGCGGCTTTTCACTCCGAACCATGGCCAGGTATGCACCTTGCAATGTCTTTGCTAACCCTCAAGCAGGGCACCCGATCACTTGAGGATTATACTCAGGAATTTCTGGACCTGGCTTACTTCTCTGATTTACCGGACTGTTTGCTAATTGAATTTTTTCACGAGGGAATAAATCAGCCACTCAAAACACAACTTGTTCGAGAGGGTCCACGTGAATCACTGGCACACTTTATTGAGTTTGGTTTAGTGACTGTGGGGTCAGCTCTCACGTTGGGTATTATGGAGGAAGAAGACACTGCATTTATTCCCAAGATGGCCGCCTTCCCCGAGCCGCTGCCCAAGATGGCTGCCGCCTGCCCAGAACCGCTTCCCAAGATGGCTGCCGCCTGCCCAGAGCCGCTTCCCAAGATGGCTGCCGCCTGCCCAGAGCCGCTCCCAAGATGGCTGCCGCCTGCCCAGAGCCGCTTCCCAAGATGGCTGCCGCCTGCCCAGAGCCGCTTCCCAAGATGGCTGCCGCCTGCCCAGAGCCGCTTCCCAAGATGGCCGCCGCCTGCCCAGAGCCGCTTCCCAAGATGGCGCCGCCTGCCCAGAGCCGCTTCCCAAGATGGCCGCGCCTGCCCAGAGCCGCTTCCAAGATGGTCGCCGCCTGCCCAGAGCCGCTTCCCAAGATGGTCGCCGCCTGCCCAGAGCCGCTTTCCCAAGATGGTCGCCGCCTGCCCAGAGCCGCTTCCCAAGATGGTCGCCGCCTGCCCAGAGCCGCTTCCCAAGATGGTCGCCGCCTGCCCAGAGCCGCTTCCCAAGATGGTCGCCGCCTGCCCAGAGCCGCTTCCCAAGATGGTCGCCGCCTGCCCAGAGCCGCTTCCCAAGATGGTCGCCGCCTGCCCAGAGCCGCTTCCCAAGATGGTCGCCGCCTGCCCAGAGCCGCTTCCCAAGATGGTCGCCGCCTGCCCAGAGCCGCTTCCCAAGATGGTCGCCGCCTGCCCAGAGCCGCTTCCCAAGATGGTCGCCGCCTGCCCAGAGCCGCTTCCCAAGATGGTCGGCGCCTGCCCAGAGCCGCTTCCCAAGATGGTCGCCGCCTGCCCAGAGCCGCTTCCCAAGATGGTCGCCGCCTGCCCAGAGCCGCTTCCCAAGATGGTCGCCGCCTGCCCAGAGCCGCTTTCCAACATGGCCGCCTGCCCTGCGCCGCTTTCCAACATGGCCGCCTGCCGTGCAAAGCCTCCAGTGCCGTGCCTCGTGCCAAGCCTCCAGTGCCCGTGCCTGCGTGCCAAGCCTCCAGTGCCGTGCCTGCGTGCCAAGCCTCCAGTGCCCGCGCCTCGTGCCAAGCCTCCAGTGCCCGCGCCTGCGTGCCAAGCCTCCAGTGCCCGCGTCTCGTGCCAAGCCTCCAGTGCCCGCCTCGTGCCAAGCCTCCAGTGCCGCGTCTCGTGCCAAGCCTCCAGTGCCCGCGCCTCGTGCCAAGCCTCCAGTGCCCGCGTCTGCGTGCCAAGCCTCCAGTGCCCGCGTCTCGTGCCAAGCCTCCAGTGCCCGCGTCTCGTGCCAAGCCTCCAGTGCCCGCGCCTCGTGCCAAGCCTCCAGTGCCCGCGCCTCGTGCCAAGCCTCCAGTGCCCGGCGCCTCGTCGCCCCGTCCAGTGCCCAGCGCCTCGTGGCGCCCGTCCAGTGCCCGCGCTCGCGGCGCCCGCCCAGTGCCCGCGCCTGCGGCGCCCGTCCAGTGACCGCGCCGCGGCGCGCCCGTCCAGTGCCCGCGCCTGGCGTGCCCGCCCAGTGCCCGCGCCTCGTGCGCCTCCTCAAGATTAACCCACCTCCCACCCTTACCACACGTCGACGATGGATCCCAGCAGCCCCTGCACTCATCCTCTGCCCTCCACCTGGAGCTCGCCACGGGTCTGCCAGTCTCCATTGCCGCCGTGGGTGAAGGATCCCTCGCTTCATCGTCCCGCCTCCGAGCCCCGGACTCCAGCTCGGCTTGTAGACCCGTCGGCTTCCCTTAGGCTCCTAGCTCCCTCCTCTCCACCGTGCTCCGTCAATCCACCAGCTTCACCAGGCTCCATCGTCTCTCCGGCTACGCCCTGGTCGGTCGTCGACCATCCGTCGCCTCAGGATTCCTCTCCTCCAGCTTCGCCTCGTCCCTCCGTCCCTCCGGCTCTGTCAGGCTCCTCCCTTCCCCCGGCTCTACCTCAGTCCTCTGTCGCTCTGGCTCCGCCGCGTCCTTCTCGTCCCCCGTCTCCGCATCAGTCGCCAAAGCCTGCGGTGTCGCCTGGGACCTCCAGCGCCTCTGCATCACCCTGGCTCTTCTGCTCTCCGCCTTCGCCTCAGTCTCCTCGACCACCTGCTCCACCGCCGGTCGGCTCCATGGGGTTGATGACCGTTCCTCTCTATGGCTCCTCCCTCCGTCGGCTCCACCACTGACCATCATGGCTGGGCTCGGTATCGCCTCCCGCTCCTTACTCCTCCCCGTCTTCTCTCCTGGCTCCTCCCACCGTCTCTTCCTCCCCTGGTCTCAGCTTGCTGACTCTCTCCCCGAACCCCTCCCAAGCTCCCAGTTATGTTTTGTTTTGTTTGTTTTGTGGAGCGCCAGGAGTGGCGCTCCTAGGAGGGGGCTATGTCACCAAGCCAGCAGAGGAGCTCTTACCTCTGGGTGATCTGCGATCACTCCCTCTGCTGCTACTTCCTGTCAGAGGACTATAAATACTGCAGCAAGCCACTCAACTGCAGGTTGCATTGTTTCGCCTGTTTCGTTGTTAGATCGCCCGTGGATTATTGTCTCTGGTTTATCTGGTTTTGACCCTGCCTGTCTTCTGATTCCGTGATTGTTTGCTGCCTGACCTGACCACCGCCTGTCTCTGGATTTTGCTATTGTCTTGCCTCCTATATATCTGTTAGCCCTGTTCGACGCCTGCCTGTTATGACCATGCCTTCGTTTAATAAAAGCCTGCACATGGATCCGCACGCCTCAGACCGCTCAGACGTGACATGGTCATCCGTATAAATAACACACACTGCGATTTAAATAAACACATATTTTGATTTGATAATGACCACTAAGGGGGCGCTTAACTTGAAAATGTAAAAATATGTTCTATAGGGTACATTTTTGTTGGAGGACAGGCTTAAAAGGGAGTGGGTCTCGTTCACTAATGACTGATGTTATCTGGTGTCTAGATGAACCAGATCCTCTCGGATCAGGACATGAATATCAGATCCAGCATAACATGGATCATCCAACCCAACGGGAAGATCTTCCAGCGGCTGAAAACAGAAAACACACCACCGACGGCATGTAAGGTGTTATATCCAAGGAAACGCTAAACTTGTGCAGGCATTAACGAATCTTTAAGGAAAAGTCATTTAGATGTTTAACATTTTAGTGTTAATTATTTAATGCTTTACATACTGTACAAAAAAAAGAACGAGAATAACGTCTTCTTTATAGAAGTACAAATGTTACTTTCTCAGGATTTTTAGGAAAAACGCTTAGTGCTGAAATTTAAATTGAAACTGAAATGTACAGCCAGTGGGTGCCACCTAGTGACAAAAAAACCCATAATTTACATGTGTCATATCATTTAAACGACCTCACAGAGTTTATTTACAATTCTCATAAATTGTATTCTTTGCCGATATTAAAAAAAACTAGTTTAAATAGAGATACCAGATTTTAGAAAAGTTTCTGTCTATACTATATCTGTTTTATATTTGAATATTATTATTTTTTTATTCTTGCATTACGGAAGTAACAAAAAGAAAAGTTTCCAGAAGAATTTCTTATTTATTTATTTTTAGATATTTCTGAAACTTTTGAATGAATTTATTTTTAAAATAAACAAATTAATTTCTTAAAGCCTTTGTACAGAAATGTTGAAGTTAATTACTGTATAATATAAAGTAAATCTTTAAAACATTACGGCCGTGACACAGCGCTGAAGCGGCCTTGACCTCTGGCCCTTAGAAGTCCCCAAATCATGGCTGTTTCAGAGAGTGTACTTCAGACAGACCTCCATCTTCTTTCTACAGAATACTAACTGTAGACATAAATGAAAAAATGGCCAGTTGCCTAAATACAATGTCTGCCAGTGCGTGGGGGCAGAAAAATCAACTTCAATTTAAAGGGAAAACAAAACATCCTTCTGAACCCAATGGGAGATTTTTTTTTCTCGTTTTAAGCAAAAACCCACTTCATTTTTGGTACAAAGCTATGAATAGAGTCATTCGGTTCTCATCGATTTAAGAATATTTAGCTAAAAACACTGAGGAAGATCATATTTTTGCAGTCTAATGTAAATAACAACAGCAATTTTGTAATTATTTAGTCATTTATTTAGAAATATATTTTAGAGAGGAACCATACATCATGTATTTATTCATACCTAATTTACATAGGGTTATTCATTTTCTTTTCCATTTAAATATAGTCATCATTTCAGTGCTTCATTCAGGATTAGCATTTAGCATAGTTCTTCTGCCGTTTAGTCTTTCTTCTTGTGTGCTTTGGTGGATATTTGTCTTCATGAGTGAAAGATGTAGTGAAGCGGTAATTTTTCATTGCTCTGGATTGTGATGTAATAAATGGACGTGTGCCCGTCAAATGAAGTCTGAGCATTAAAACATTTTTGATTATTCTATAAACTGCTCATTTCATCATCACTTTGTCTCTTACTTTTGCTTTTTCTGTGGTCTCTCTGTGCATTTTATAAAAAACAAACTTGTTTCTTCAAGAATGTATTTTACAACAATCCAAAGAGCAAACATTTTACAAGAATTTAGTCCTCCACTTATTTACTTTTATTTATGAATAAAAAGATGTCATTGGATTCTTAAAAATTATTACGCACCCATGGTTTCTAGAGTATCTTTGTTGCTTTATTAACCACTAAATTGGTGTATATTTTTTAGATTTTTTTGTATTGGAATGATTTTACAGGATTATAGGACCAAAAAAAGGACTAATTTCCACTTTTAATTTCAACCACTCAATCTATTTTGCTTCATTTCCACTCAAACGCTTCGTGTCGGTGGGCGGGCAATTTAATCCCAGCGCTTCATCTGATTGGTCTGTGAACATCCCAATATTTGCTGACTGACTGGTAGTTTGCACTGCATGATTTAACACTTTAAATGCCTAAATAAATATAATGCATTTATCATATTTAGACATTTCTTAATTATTTTTATTGCATTTGACATTAGGTAATTAGATTTTATAGTGTTCTTTATCATAACTGTTGTTAAGTACTATCAGACTCCTTGTTCACAGACTGCTTATTCACGTTTTATTACATTTCTTAACTTTTAAATCTTCCCACTCAAATACTGCATTATTGTCACCAAGACAGCAGAGGGAGCCCTGACCTCTGGGTGATCTGCATCCACTCCTCTGCAACAACTTCCTGTTCCTGGACTATAAAGTGACTGCAGCAAGCCACTCACCTGCAGGTTGCATTGTTTTCGCCTGTTCTGTTGTTGTTTCCCGAGTTTTCCCTTAGTCTTAGTTCTCCTGGTTTTGACCCTGCCTGTCTTTGAATATTCTGATTGTTTGCCGCCTGACCTGACCTCCGCCTGTCTCTGGATTTTGTGATTGCCTCGCCTCCTATATATCTGTTTGCCCTGTTTGGCGCCTGCCTGCTATGACCATGCCTTCGCGTTTAATAAAAGCCTGCACATGGATCCGCACGCCTCAGACCGTTCATTCATGACAGAATGCAACCTCACACCAGGATCCAGCGGCTTTTCACCTGATCCATGGCCAGGTAGGACCTCGCTAGACGTTTATTGGCCCTCAAGCAAGGTACCCGATCGATTGAGGATTATACTCAAGAGTTTTTGGACATGGCTTACCTCTCTGACATACCGGACTGTTTATTGATTGAGTTGTATCATGAGGAGTACATCAGCCGCTCAAATCTAAACTTGTTCGCGAGGGTCCACGTGAGTCGCTTGCTCAGTTTATTGAGTTTGGTTTAGTGACTGTGGGGTCAGCTTTCACGTTGGGTGTTGAGGAGGAAAAGGACAACACATCAACTCCAGTAATGGCCACCTTCCCCGAGCCGCTACCCAAGATGGCCGCCTTCTTCCCAGAGCCGCTGCCCAGATGGCCGCCTTCCCCGAGCCGCTGCCCAAGATGGCCGCCTTCCCCGAGCCGCTGCCCAAGATGGCCGCCTTCCCCGAGCCGCTGCCCAAGATGGCCGCCTGCCCAGAGTCGCTTCCCAAGATGGTGCGCCGCCTGCCCAGAGCCGCTTCCCAAGATGGTCGCCGCCTGCCCAGAGCCGCTTCCCAAGATGGTCGCGCCTGCCCAGAGCCGCTTCCCAAGACGACCGCCTGCCCAGAGCCGCTTCCCAAGATGGATGTCGCCTGCCCAGAGCCGCTTCCCAAGATGGATGCCGCCTGCCCAGAGCCGCTTCCCAAGATGGATGCCGCCTGCCCAGAGCCGCTTCCCAAGATGGATGCCGCCTGCCCAGAGCCGCTTCCCAAGATGGATGCCGCCTGCCCAGAGCCGCTTCCCAAGATGGCTGCCGCCTGCCCAGCAAAGCCTCCAGTGCCCCGCGCCGTAAAGCCTCCAGTGCCGGCGCGTGTGCAAAGTCTCCAGTGCCGGCGGCGGGTAAAGCCTCCAGTGCCCCGCGCCTCATGCAAAGCCTCCAGTGCCCGCGCCTGCGTGCAAAGCCTCCAGTGCCCGCGCCTCGTGCAAAGCCTCCAGTGCCCGCGCTGCGTGCAAAGCCTCCAGTGCCGGCGCTGCGTGCAAAGCCTCCAGTGCCCGCGCCTGCGTGCAAAGCCTCCAGTGCTCGCGCTCGTGCAAAGCCTCCAGTGCCCGCGCCTGCGTGCAAAGCCTCAAGTTATCACCCCCCACACTTACTACACGTCGTCAATGGATCCCAGCAGCCCCTGCACTCATCCTCTGCCCTCCACCTGGAGCTCGCCACAGGTTTGCCAGTCTCCATCGCCGCCGTGGGTGAAGGATCCCTCGCTTCACCGCCCCGCCTCCGAGTCCCAGACTCCTCGGCTTGCCAGACCCGCCCGGCTTCCCTTAGGCTCCTAGCTCCCTCCTCTCTACCGTGCTCAAGTCAATCCACCAGCTTCACCCAGGCTCCATCGCCTCCGGCACGCGCCTTGGTCGATCGTCGACCATCCGTCGCCTCTTGGGATTCCACTCCTCCAGCTTCGCCTCGTCCCTCCATCCTCCGGCTCTGTCAGGCTCCTCCTTCCTCTCGGCTCCACCTCAGTCTCTCTGTCGCCTGGCTCCGCCCGCCCTTCGTCCCCGTCTCCGCATCAGTCGCGAAGCCTGCGGTATCGCCTAGACCTCCAGCGCCGCTGTGTCACACCTGGCTCTTGACGCTCCGCCTCCGCCTCAGTCTCCCGACCATACCTGCCCGCCGCTGGCCGGTCGGCTCCATGGGGTTGATGACCGTTACCTCTCCATGGCTCCTCCTCCCTCGGCTCCAACCACCACTGACCATCATGGCTGGGCTCTGGATCGCCTCCGCCTCGGATTCTCCCCGCTCTTCACCCTGGCTCCTCCCACCGCCTCTTCCTCCCTGGTCTCAGTTTTGCTGACTCTTCTCCCGGAACCCCTCCCAAGCTCACAGTTATGTTTTGTTTTGTGGAGCGCCAGGAGTCGCCTCCTAGGAGGGGGCTAGTGTCACTAAGCCAGCAGAGGGAGCCCTGACCTCTGGGTAATCTGCATCCACTCCTCTGCGACAACTTCCTGCTTCCTGGACTATAAAAACTGCAGCAAGCCACTCACCTGCAGGTTGCATTGTTTCGCCTGTCTCATAGTTAGATCGTTCGTGGATTATAGTTTCTGGTTTCCCTGGTTTTGACCCTGTCTGTTTTCTGATTCTCTGATCGCTTGCCGCTTCTGACCTGACCTCCGCGCATGTCTCTGGATTTTGTTATTGCTCCTCGCCTATATATCTGTTTGCCTGTTTGACGCGCCTGCCTGCTATGACCATGCCTTTCGTTTAATAAAGCCTGCACATGGATCCACTTTTACCTCCAGACAGTTCATTCATGACAATTATGGTATAAATCTATTTAGATTTTGTCTTCGGCCATGACAAAACAAAGCAATAATAATTTCATGCTTCGCGTTCATCATTTCATATAATCAAAACAAGTTTCTGATTCTAAAAGTGTTTTGAGCATTATTATAGCACTTAGTGTAAAATATAGGTAATTCAGGTAATATTCAGATTTACAGTAACATGGGAGATCTTTTTTATTTTTTAAAAACATAAAAAATGGGAACAATTACTTCAACAGCTTTTCATCAGGAGTACCATGATAAATTCAGTGTTTGAAGAAGGGAAAAGTGCCCCTTTTTTAATTTATTTATTATAAGTACTTTTAATTGCATGCATAGCACTGCAATCAATCAATCAATCATCAATCAATCAATCAATCAATCATCAATCAATCAATCAATCAATCAATCAATCAATCAATCCATCTCATCCATCCATCCATCCATCCATCCATCCATCCATCCATCAATCAATCAATCAATCAATCAATCAATCCATCAATCCATCAATCAATCAATCAATCAATCAATCAATATAGCAAAAAAACAGGAGAAGAGGGAGACGCCAAAAGACCTCTAAACCTCTCTGTTGTACTACTATACAGATCCATTCAGAATAACTCACCTAGTTAGTTTATAATGATCCGATCGCAAAAATCTGCTTCTTGTCATTTTTAAGCTACTGTTGTCACTATAATTAACTGATTCAAATTAGTAATCAATAATTCATTATTATTCTGCTTGATTGATTGATTGATTAAAAGACAGGAGCATGACTCCCTACTGTTAACGGAGATTTGATGAAGTCTCAAACGTCATTTTCAGTCACCAGACACTGACTCTGGAGCACATGTCTGAGGTGCTGGTACGCTTAATAAAGAAACTACAGTCTATACTGTGGTCCATATCAGCCCAGTTCCTGTGAACCTCTAGCAGTGAAGGTAAAGGGACATTTGATGTTTAACAAGCTTTAATGATGGTTTGTGTTCAATGACAGATAGACTCACTTTAGATGTAAGCTTTTCTTGATGCAGAGAACACTGCAGTCACACATTGGCAATCCTCTACTGTTATTTTAACATTTCCAACATTTTGAAATATTATCTGTACATTTTAGATTGAAGAGAAACTTAGATTTTCTTAGCAGCATTACTGCAGAATTTTACAGTAAATGAAAAATTTAAAGTCGCTTTAGAGTGGACTTTAAATACAATTATTATATTTTAGACCTAAGAAGTGTTTGCAGAAGTCAAGAGAATTATTAGTTTTAACCACTGATCCGTTACTGTCTGTAATGATAGAGCTTTGGTTCTGAAGATCTTATAACTCCCTTGCCTGCCTTTCTCTTCTCATTGGAAGACGTCTCCATTCTCCTGTTGTTTCCATTGCAGATTTGCATGCACTGGAAATTCCTGAGATATCAGTTTCTTGCTTTCTTAATCTGAGGAGGAAGCATGAATTGGTTTTAGCTTTTGTGCGTGAAGTAGTGTCTGCTGCTTCTTCACCAAACATCCCCTAACCAAATATTCATAGTCAATAGAGATTGAGATTCAGCTTCATGTGTCACTGAACAGCATTGTTAACTGAAATGGGTATTTTTCTGAATGTGTTTCTTACCAAGTTAAAACTAAATGTCTAAGTAGGAGTGTCTCACCTGCCTTCTAGGATGGCTGCCTTATCTATCGGGATCATTCACGTTCTGGATCTGATTCCACCTTCAGTTTGTGAATATCACCTTTCAACACTATTCCTGTGGATAACACCACACACACAGACACACACACACACACAAATAAATGTGCCATGCTGTTGCTGCAGGAATAAGCTGAATAATCATATTGAATAATCAATAATCACCCGTTTTATTTTATTTTTCCACATTTATTTAGCCACTCCCCAAGCCATTTGAAGGCATTTCTATTAATGGATGACGGGTTTCAGATGAAGGCGTTATGGTCACATTGGCGCTGAAGGTAAAACAATGAAACATTGGAAATGTAAAATATAGGCCATAATCTCAAAATAGTCCAACAGAATACCCTAAAATGATGTAATGCAATTCAACTGGTAAACATTTGTAAACACTGGTAAAACACTCACTTTCAGAGCAGAAGAAGGGTCTGGTTTCGGCGCACCCTGATCATCCCACCGCCTGTTTTGTCGTGAATCTCACCACACTCTCCTGACCCGCCCGCTGACCAAAATTCCAGTTTCTGAATGAAGACGCATGTTATCGACCAGACAGCGCTTTTTGAAAAGTCTGATGTATGTTTAGACATCTTCCTGCAGGTATCAGCTGCTGGATTCGGAGGTTCTCCTCCTGTTCCTCACGCTGATCAGCTCTGACCGCTGCTGTCTGCAGTAACTCTGAGCGCTCCTCCAGGGGCCGGTCATTAATTAACATGTACTTGTTGCATTTCTGATCTAGGAAGATACACCATAAGCATGAATCTGCAGAACATCAACTCTACACGCCGAATCACTTTTAGATCAATGCTCAGGGATCAACATTCAGAACCACATTCAGAACCACATTCAAATCACATTCAGAACCACATTCAGAATCACATTCAGGATCACATTCAGATCACATTCAGAACCACATTCAGAACCACATTCAGAATCACATCTGAACCACATTCAGGACTACATTCAGGATCACATTCAGAACCACATCTTTCAGAAACTACATCTAGAATCACATTCAGGATCACATTCAGAACTACATCCAGAATAAAATCAGGATCACATTCAGGATCACATCTCAATCACATTCAGAACACGCATTCAGAATCATGTTCAGAATAAAATTCATGATCACATCTCAGAACCACATTTAGAATCACATTCAGAACCACATTCAGGATCACATTCAGAACCACATTCAGGATCACATTCAGGATCACATTCAGAACCACATTCAGAACCATTCAGAATCACATTCAGGATCACATTCAGAACCACATTCAGATCATATTCAGAACCGCATCAGAATCACATTCAGAACTACATTCAGGATCAACATTCAGAACCATATTCAGAATCACATTCAGAATCACATTCAGATCACATTCAGAACCATTCAGAACCACATTCAGAATCACATTCAGGATCACATTCAGAACCACATTCAGAACCACATTCAGAATCACATTCAGGATCATACTCAGAACCACATTCAGAACCACATTCAGAACCACATTCAGAACCACATTCAGAATCATATCTAGACCATCATGATTCAGAAACTACATTCAGAACTACATTCAGGATCACATTTAGGATCACATTCAGGAACTTTCACATTATAAAATACCACTGTACTGAATAACCAAAGCACTAATTTATTTATGTGTATGGTGTGAATGTAGTTCACTCTACTCAGAATGTTGTGAGAACAGTGTATTGGAAATTAAAATGTTCAAATGTCCAGTTTTCTGTGGCATGTCGGAATGTGAAGTGATTTACAACATTCTGCTAAATTCTTCACAATAAAAAAGGTACTTTGTTTAAAATGAGCAAAATATAATACATTATATGTATTATTTTAAATTATGGTTATAGAACATTATTTAGAGATT
>NC_056705.1:4234214-4234684 GCF_018831695.1 Puntigrus tetrazona
ATGAGCCACAGGTGAGAAGGCAGCTAAAGTGATTAATCAGATGACAATGGGGCGGGGAAACACGAGCACATGGCAGACTATTTGACAGACAAAAACAAAAACAAACTGATCAGACTGAAGTCATGACAGTACCCCCCTCCCAGGAGCCCACCTCGTCGCCGGCGGAAGTCCTCAACCAGAGTCTGATCCAGAATGTCCCGGGCCGATATCCAACTCCTCTCCTCCGGTCCGTAACCCTCCCAGTCCACCAGGAGCTTTCTCACAGTGTACACTGGAGTACCATCCACTATACGGGGGGGAGGGGGAGTCGGGTTAGAACTCACAGGATTAAGAGGGGAACAAAACACAGGATTAACCCTGGACACATGAAAGACAGGGTGGACCCGCCAATGCGTGTGGGGAAGCTTGAGCCGCACCGCCACTGGACTCAGAACCTTGGTGATAGGATATGGACCAATGAACCTGGGCGC
>NC_056705.1:4234784-4236542 GCF_018831695.1 Puntigrus tetrazona
ACAAACCCATATGTTTTTGTTAATTTACTCAACTTTTGAAACAACTACTTACTCTTTACAACCCTTTGGAAACAAATAACCAGAACATTGAACAGTCTTTCAGTCATTCACCGGAAAAAACAGGGATGACTGGAGATTGTTGCAGCACACACTATATACAAGTACTGGTCATTCAGTATCTCAGAAAATTTGAATATTACTTAAGACCAATACGAAGAAAGGATTTTTAGAAATCCTGGCCAGCTGAAAAGTACAAACATGAAAAGTACGAGCTTGTACAACACTCAAAACTTAGTTGAGGCTGCTTTTGCCTGAATTACACTGCGGCGTGTCATGGAGTTGATCAGTCTGTGGCGCTGCTCAGGTCTTACGTGGATACGTGAATCTTGTATTGAGGAGGGAGTTGGAGCTTATACATGACAGGATTGACTTGTTCAATGATGGTGAAGGGGCAAACATATCTGGGACCTAGCTTCTTGCTGGGCAGCCACAGACGCATGTCCTTGGTGGATAGCCAGACCTTCTGTCCAGGTTGATAGTTGTGTGTTTCAGCTCTTCTACTGTCAACCATGCTCTGTGGACTGCCCGCTGAAGACGGTGATGTGCAGAGTCCCAGATACTCTCTCACCAGCAGTCCACTGCTGGAACATCAGAGGGTATGGGAATAACAGGGACTGGAAACCAAGTACACACTGGAAGGTCATGAGTCCAGTAGCCAATTGTTGGAGAAAGTTTTGGGCTTTTCTGGCCCAGCCCAGGAACTGGGTCTAGGAGTCCTCACCTCCAGGATCTTCCTTTCAGCCTGTCCATTGCTCTGGGGATGGCATCCTGAGGACAGGCTGATGGTCACACCTAGGAGTCTGAAGAATGCCTTCCAGAAACAACTTCATAAAATCAACCCCTAAAATCAATGACCAGGGGCAATTCGAAACTGGCAGGGGGAGGAGTTTACCGACTGGCAGATGGCGAGGATATTTGGAAATGGCACACTCTCTACACCCCTGCACAAACCTTCTCACATCCTGCGCCACCAGAAGTGGTCTCTTAGCAATAAGAGAGTTCCGTTGGCCCCAGGAGCATTTCTCTGCTTTCAGGTATAACTGAAACCCACTTAACTTCTCTAGAACCTCCACAACATGCTGGTGATGTTCAGCCAGGCTCCGGGAGTAGATGAGATTTTACTTACTTGGTCTTTGGATCTTTAAATCGTATCATTTTAATCATGAATCATAAATTATCAGATATAGCAAATGATGAATAGTTTACATCCAAAGTCTAAATCTAACAATTTTGAGCTTGTATTTTGTAGTTATGACTTCTTTTTCTCCAAATTTTGAGTTTACATTTGACAGATGTTTATAATTCAGGTTTCAGTTCATAACTCGCAATAGCATCACAATTTCTTCCATACAATTATTATATGATAGCTGCACAAATCATGTACGAATGCTCATCATTAGTTTAGAAGGAAGCTACAAAAAGGCATTTAGGTTTCAAGAATATGCTAAAACTTTGAAGAATATTTGTGGTATGCGTAACCACATTTTAGTTCCTCTTCTGGGATTTCTCAAGATTGGAAAAACCAGAATTACAAGTACCCACTTTCCCATTCCACTGTTTGAGTCTGAGCATAAATACAGTTTGTTCGATGAGCGCTCACATCTTTTTTTTGGTCTTTCCTCATCATTGAGCATGGCTCTTATGCCCACCAGCGTTGTTCTGCAGGCATTGTCTAGCTTCACAGGTGTTGCTGTGAAG
>NC_056705.1:4236642-4236739 GCF_018831695.1 Puntigrus tetrazona
GCACAGAGTGATGGTAGGGCAGATCTTTTAAAGGGTGAAGGGAATGAGGAACACCTGGCAGCGCTAATCAGTCCAAGGCACGGGATTATGGGAAATA
>NC_056705.1:4236792-4237788 GCF_018831695.1 Puntigrus tetrazona
GGTGATTCGACGCCGAGGTCTTCCACGGGGTCTGGGAGCAGGTTTGTCGGGGTGGTCCTGGTGAAAGGTAGCAATGAGTGCGGGATCGAGAATGTCTCAAANGAATCCAGGATTTCTCGAACCTGGTAGGCTTCCTCGCCATCGATGATTAGGGGAGGGGCGTCCGCAGCAACCTCATCCTGGTCCCTCTCTCCTCCCGGGCCACCGGCGGGTTTAAGCAGTGAGACATGGAATGTAGAAGCAATACGGTAATTAGCAGGGAGATCTAGACGGTAAGAGACTGGTGAAAGTTGCGCAATGATTTTGAAAGGACCCACGTACCTTGGGCTTAGCTTCTTGCAGGGTAACCGAAGTCGGAGGTCCCGGGTCGATAGCCAGACCCAGTCGCCAGGTGAATATTCCGGCCCCTCTCGGCGATGGCGGTCGGCTTGTTCTTGGAACCTCCTGACTGCTCCTCTGAGATGAACATGAGCAGAATTCCACACTTCCTCACTCCTTTGTAGCCACGAGTTGATTGCGGGTAGCGCTGAGGGTTCTCCAGACCAGGGAAATAATGGAGGTTGAAGGCCCAGGACACATTGGAAGGGAGTCAGCCCGGTAGATTGCTTTCTCAACGAGTTCTGCGCATACTCAGCCCAGACGAGATAGCGGCTCCAATCGTTTTGATTGTCGTGGCAGTAATTCCGCAGAAATTGAGACAGTTCCTGATTCATGCGTTCAGCTTGACCGTTGGATTGGGGGTGATAACCTGACGTTAGACTCACATTAATATTGAGTTGGGAACAGAAGGCTTGCCAGACCCGAGAGGTGAACTGTGGGCCACGGTCTGATACAATGTCCTCTGGTAAGCCGTAAAAACGGAACACTTGCTGTAAAAGCACCTCAGCAGTTTCCCAGGCTGTGGGTAATTTCGGCAGAGGTATGAACCTGCAAGACTTAGAAAACCGGTCAACAACCGTGAGCACCGTGGTGAAGGAATTGGAGACCGGCAGATCT
>NC_056705.1:4237801-4238897 GCF_018831695.1 Puntigrus tetrazona
GGCAATGTGAGACCATGGTCTTTCTGGTATGGGTAGCGGTTGTAGGAGTCCTGCTGGGCGTTGATGAGAGGTTTTAGTGATGTTGCATATTTGGCACTGTTGAACGAAATGGATAGTGTCCGAGCGTATGGTTGACCACCAAAAGCGGTTGTTGACTAAGTGAAGGGTGGCTGTGATACCTGGATGACCGGAGCTGGGGCTATCATGAACCCAATGGAGAACTCTTGATCTCAACGCTTGAGGCACATAGGTTCGATTGGGTGGGCATGCTGGGGGAGCTGGTTCAGCAAGTTGTGCCTCAGAGATCTCCGTCATGATGTCCCACTGAACTGGAGCCACAATACGAGCCGACGGTAGAATGGGGTCCTTAGAGAATTCGCAGGGGGTGCTCTCGAACTGCCTGGATAGGGCATCTGCCTTAGTGTTCTTAGAGCCTGGGCGATATGTAACCTTAAAATCAAATCGGGAGAAAAACAGAGACCATCTAGCTTGCTGTGAATTTAGGCGTTTAGCGGACTGGATGTATTCGAGGTTTCTGTGGTCGGTCAGGATAGTGAATGGGAATTTAGCCCCCTCCAGCCAGTGCCGCCACTCCTCAAGAGCGGATTTCATCGCAAGGAGCTCTCTATCTCCCACATCGTAGTTGCGCTCCGCTAAGTTGAGCTTACGAGAATAGTAGGCACAAGGGTAAAGTTTTGCTGGGTGCCCGTGACGTTGTGACAAAATGGCTCCGATGCCTACATTCGATGCATCAACTTCGACTATGAACTCCCGGTTGGGGTCTGGGTGATGGAGTATCGGAGCGGAAGTGAACATATCCTTGAGTAGGTTGAACGCTTGTATGCTGTCGGGTGACCACGATAGGCGATGTAAATTCCCTTTGACTAGTGAAGTGAGAGGGGCTGCTACAAGACTAAAATTGCGGATGAATCTTCGGTAGAAATTGGAGAAGCCCAGAAATCGTTGTAACTCCTTGACTGTAGAGGGGCGTGGCCACTCCACGACTGCTTTGACTTTGTGCTCGTCCATCGTTACCCCCTCCGCACTGATGATGTATCCTAGGTAAGCCACTTGGGTCTTGTGGAACTCGCATTTC
>NC_056705.1:4238915-4239730 GCF_018831695.1 Puntigrus tetrazona
AAGGATGTCGTCCATGTAAACGATGAGAAATTGATTTAGCATATCTCTAAACACCTCATTGACAAAGGCCTGGAAGACCGACGGACTGTTTGCAAGTCCGAACGGCATAACGAGGTATTCGTAGTGCCCGGAGGTTGTTGAAAAGGCTGTCTTCCACTCATCTCCTTCTCTGATGCAAATCAAATTATAGGCGTTACAAAGATCTAACTTTGTAAAAAACTTGGCTCTGCGAAGTTGTTCCAGGGAGGCTGGAACTAGTGGCAGCGGATAGCGATATTTAACTGTAACCTCGTACAGACTGCGATAATCAATACAGGGCCGAAGACTACCATCCTTCTTCTTAACGAAGAAAAACCCAGCGGATGCTGTTGAAGTAGATGGGCGGATGAATCCCTTGGCGAGTTCTTCCTCGATGTATGATTTCATTGCCTCTGATTCTGGTTGTGAGAGGGGGAAAACACGGCCTCGTTGAGGAGTGCGTCCAGGCATGAGGTCAATGGCACAATCATACGGACGGTGAGGTGGTAGTTGAGTTGCACCCCTTTCACTGAATGCTAAGGCGAGATCTTGATATTCCCCAGGAAGTTCGGGTGGAGCGGTGACCTTCTCTTCAGAGGGAGATGACTTCTCTTCAGAGGGAGATGACTTGGAAGGAGATTGATGTACGGGATTGTTCAGACAGTGCTTGTGACAGTTTGATGACCAATGTGTTATTTGATGGTCGGCCCAGGATATGGTGGGGTTATGAATCACGAGCCAGGGTAGTCCAAGGACGATGTGATGTTTGGGAGACTGAATTACAAACAGGCGAATAG